>NC_052640.1:900000-1135000 GCF_016161935.1 Mauremys reevesii
CAGAGTTGGCAACCCTGCCTCCTCCAGAAATTCCTGTTGAAGCTCTGGCTGCACCTTCCCTGCACCTTTTTATTTATGTACTTCCTATGTGTGGCCCCACAAAATCTCAGAGCCTCCCTGTCATCCTCCCCGTGGCGCTGGGCAAGATGGCTATTTACCAGGCTAGAAAGAGGGAGTTGGACTGGGATATTCTCTGGGACTGTGGAGAGGAGCCAATTTCTGTTCACCTTTTGTCCGCACATCCAGGCAGATTCCTCTGGGTGGCTTCCACTGTAGAGAGGTGGACGCTACCTGGGCTTCTCAGCTCAGTGTTCCTTTCTTGTATCCTTCTTTTGACCATCTGACCTACACTTTCTTCCAGCATTTTTCATTCTTTGTCCCCCATGACTACTCAATACCCATGGGTTTTTTGGTCCATTCCCCTCTGTTGAGCGGGAGGACTTCATGGTTTTGAGGACTGATCTTCCTTTTGGGGATCAGGCTGGCTCATGGGACCCAAATAGGCCGGCACCTGTGGCATGCACAGAAATAGAGGAAAGGAAAGTTCAGTCAGAGAAGCATGTTCAGGGCTTTGACATTCACCCATAAATGGGAAAGTTTTCAGGTGCTTAATTTACCCATTTTTCAACAGCCAATCTGTCTGGATTTCCCACAGGGCAATGCAGAGTGATAATGAGATTCCAAGCACGCTACCTCCAATAGAGAATCTTTTATGTAAAAAAAGTCCTCACTTTAATTACATTTTTCTGTTTTATGCTTCCAAATGCATTTGACATGTACTGTATTAATTGAAGTGGATTCTAGATAACAGGAGGGCTTCTGTTAGATATGCCATCTAACTGTCTGTTCCTCTGAATCTTCTTCACATGAATTTGGAAACATTTATCACAGATGAGCAGAGCAGGAAGGATTAATTTGAAGAGGATCCCCTTTTGCAGGCAACTGTTGTTCATTATCTAATAAAGTGATGACTGTAAATCTTCAGGAGTAGTCCTTGTATATAATTTAATAATTGTAACCCTTCATCATGACAGAGATAAAGAGCACTAATTCAGATGGCATTGAACATGGTTCAACAAGGAAAGCAAACACAAATGAACTTCTTTGGCTTGGCTGACGTATTTTTCACTAGATGTATCTCTTTGATTATTTACTCTAGGAGTTACTCAAATCCTTTATGGATCTGAGTGAAGAGAGGTTACTGTCCCATTACACCCATGGTCACTAATTGCCCTCTCAAACCATACATTTTGCATAATAAAATGTTGAAGGTTTTACCACACTGGGGACAGGACTGGGCCTGGTAAGATGGTATCAGCTGGAGAAGCAGGATTTGTCACTGAGATTCATAAAGATTTAGTCACGGCCCCTACATCCCCACCACAAGTTAGAGGCTTGTAGAAGAGCAGCCACAACCAACCTCCTGGGGCAATTGGGTTTGTAACTGCCCAGGCCCTTGGAGGCTGTTCTGTGTAACCGAGCTCTGCGAGGCGGTGCTGGTTACAGTCTGCTCGGGCTCTGTCTCCCTCTCTCAGACCCTTATTCTGTGGCTAGTTGCTGCTTCACCTTTGGCTGCCTTACTACGGGCTCTTATGTAGGAGTTCTCAGGTGCTGACGACAGCACTCCAGCTCTCTGCTTTCTTCTTGCCTTCTCCAATACATATGCAGAAACTTTGCGAGCATCTCAGGTTCCTCATTCTAGCATAGGTAGTATTTCCTCAGAGCTCCCCACTCACCCCTTGACCATTTCAATGGATCCATTTGCGGCTGTTGCTACAGAATAGGTTGCTTAAGTCTTTTTATTTGATCATCTCTTCTCTCCAACCTGGTTTGTTGTTTATGCTGCCACTGCAAACAGGGTGCCCAGGGTAATGTTTCACCAGGCGCAGTGGCACTGCAGGGTTAATCATATCAGAAAGAGTGTGCTGGTCTGACTGGAGGAGGGTTTTATCTGCAGTAACAGCTAAATCCTTGACAAAATGTTTCCTTTCTCTGGTGTGCCCCATTGTGTAATGTTCTTGCTTTAGTATTTTAATATGCACTAATCTACCTTTTACTTCTTTGCATGTATTTATTTTTGTGTGTAAGGGTGAAATGAGAAATCTCCATGTGACACAAGGAGATTCTGCTGTAGGAATAACATTTTTGTTCAGACTTTCAGCCCTTGTGTGTCTAGTTTATGTGGTCAGATACTATTAATAGACATTTTTCATATGCTGCTATTGAAATGTGCTGTTGGAATTTCCCTGGGAGATGCTTGCAAGAAACATCTGTTTTACAATTCATATGAGGCTGCTGTGATAGTAGTAAGTGCCTTCTGAACATCTCATTAAAGCCCGGCTGAGTTTTCTTCCCTTGAACCATCATTTGCAAAGTACAAAACCAGATTTTAAAAGCAAAGCCTTAATATAGCATATTGGACTAACTCCTGGAAAGCCCTCTGGAGACACAGCACAGCATGCTTCTCTCCATTTTTGCTGGAGATGCCAACCCCTCAGGACTTGTAACAGTTGTACTGCTTTCTTTGGCAGTTGCTGGCAGTGCACTCCCTTCACACAGTCTTCAATGCTGGCAATTAATGTGTCCTTGCAGGAATTCTGAAGTTTCATGAATACTCTCTGGGTGACAGCATGGCAGAGAATGCCGGGGACATCCATGAAGCAAGCAGCGTGGGCTTCCAAACGATTACTAATTCAGCACTGGAGCTCTACATCTCAAGTGTACGAGAGGCACTGGGCGTGGACTCCTACTATACCCGGTGAGTTAGGAATTCACATCCTGATTCTCTTGCTCCCACCTGGGAGTCATGTATCCAGACAGCCTGGAGGAGCTGATGGCTGAGAACTCTGATATTCTGGGCCAAATTTTAAATAAGCTTCAGCCAAGCGGCTCTATTTTGTATCCACAGCCATCTGTGCTGCAAATAATAGATTCTGTGCATGCAGATGGGGTTTGCACCCACAGACACGATAGTTAGATGCCTCATCTGCTCTATATGGGCAGATTCTATTCAGAGGTACCCATGTAATTAATTCCCCCTCAGAGATTTGCTAATGAAAAATTGCAGTTGCAACTTGGGGGAGAACATTTTTGAAATATGTCCCTTTATGGCTAGCATATAACTCACAATGAACAATCCATCTGATTTATGTAGCTGCTATCTGAAAACAAGTAGAGATTTCCTTCAGTTTATCCATTGTACAGATATACTCCACAAATATTTTTACACAATTTTTACTCTGTGGCTTGAACATGAATATCTGAAAACCAAGCTGAGTGCTTAGCTGTGATTGGTCTGATGAGTCGCATGGTATTGTTTGGTTCCCTGATTGGATGAGCACTCTAGTACTTCCTGTACTGATACTTGAACATGCAAATTACACTTTGTCTTCTGCAAACACTGAAGCCTGCAGGATGGAGTCAGGGGCATCCCCATCCTTGCACCTGCTCTGTGAATTGAACAGGTAGGAGGTTCTACCATAGAGGATATGATGACACTTAGGCCATGTCTACACTACCACTTATGTCGGCAAAACTTACGTTGCTCAGGGGTATGAAAAAAAACCACACCTCTGAGTGACATATGTTTCGCCAGCATAAGTGGTAGTGTGCACAGCACTATGTCGGCAGAAGACATGCTATGCCAACATAGCTGCTACCGCTGCTCGTTGAGGGTGATTTAATTATGTCAGTGGGAGAGCTCTCTCCCGTTGGCACAGAGTGGGTACACAAGAGATCTTACAGCGGTGCAGCTGCATTGGTACAGCTGTGCCACTGTAAGATCTCTAGTGTAGATGTAGCCTTAATTTTCTAATTAAAATTGAAACCCACTGTACAGTCATAAACTCTATATTCTGAGCAGGTTAGTTTAATCTAAAGCATTGTTTGTGCTGTCAGAAGCATATGCCAGAAGAAGAATCAGTTTAGTAACCAACTTGCACTTTGGAAGTCTAATTTACCCCAGGTGAAAAGAAGAGCAAGTGTATTTGCTATCCTGGGTCATTACCTAGGCCCTGAACAGGGGCAGCTCCAGGCACCAGCACAGAAAGTTTGTGCCTGGAGCGGCAAGCTGGGGTGGAGGGAGGCCTGCCAGTTGTGAGGGCAGCAGTCAGGGAGCCTTTGGCGGCGTTCCTGCAGGAGGTCCGCCAGGTCTCGCGGCTTCAGCAGTGGCTAAGCCGAAGGCGCGGGACCAGCAGATCACCCGCAGAACCGCCGCCGAAGCCATGGGACCGGCGGCCCTCCCGCAGAAATGCCGCTGAAGGCTCCTTGAATGCCATGCTTGGGGTGGCAAAAAAACATAGAGCCGTCCTTGGCCCTGAACACGTATAGGAATAGAGCTAATGGTTTGTTCTGTTTTATTGTGTTTGAAATTTCTTTAAACTGAATCCACATTCTCTTGTAACCATAGCACTGTTTCTGCAGTACTGAGAATTGTGGGTGACTTTCCTTTGGTTGGATCACAGTAATGCAGGGCGCTGCAGATGCTGCACTATAAGAAACTTTTTGCAGAGCCCGTCTTGCTTCTGATTTCAGTGATTAGTCCAGTGTGTTGAAGATCAATTTGTTTGTCTGACTCTCCTATTAGCAGGGAGGGAGTTCCCTGCTGGCTGCGGGCAGGGCCTGCCAGGATCTGCTTGCAGTGGGAATGATCTCATTTGTAATCTTGAAGTCTTATGTTGCTGCCTTCATCACAGAAGTATGTGCTAGGTCATGGAAGGCTCTGCTCTGCTCTGCCTGAGCTTCCTCAGGCCTGGACCTCTGGGGGCAGAGCGCAGTTACGGCTGAGTGGGGCATCACTCAGAAAACTGATTTTTCATGCAAATAGTTCTGGCAAAGAAACAGAAATTTCATTTTTGTGGAATTGAGCCAAAAAGTAAATTTTGCTCAGGATTTTGTGGACAGTGCAGAAAAAGTTGCAACCCCTCCCCCCAATTAATCTCTGGTAATAGCTGTACTGGTGCCTGCCAAGTCCAGGTACCTGATGCTGCAGTAACGTGAGTCAGACCTTCCTGTGCAGAAGGTAGCAATAAAACCAAGAGGTGCTGCAGAGACCTCTCCCCAGCAATGCCTGCGCTCGCGCTGCCCCGCGTTCATATCTCAGTCTGATTTAGATGGATTTTCTATTTGATTGTGTTAAGAGATTCAGGCTGATTTTTGCAATTCTGACTGAGATGTTTTAATTGTGTGGAGTGTGATCAGATTTCCCGTCAGCGTTGTCTCTGATTTCTCACTGACATCCCTGCCCTGTGATAGGATGGGACATCCTGGGGACACACTGTGGACAGCTATTAGCAAGGCATGCTGGGTTACTGAACAGATGCAGTCAGCAGCTTAGAAAGGAATCCCTAGGGAGGCTGTGAATTCTGTTACCTAGTGTGGGTGGGGAGCTTGTTCTTCCCTCTGTGCCAGAATCTATAAGGAAGATGGAAGACCTGGATAATTCTCAGCTTGTGCCCTAAAGATTGCTGAAACTACTTATCCTGGTGTGATCTCAAACTAAACTGAAGTGTGAGTGTCCGAGAGAGAGATGAGGGTTTGTTGGAAAGGTTTGCAAAGCAGAGAGTTTCAGACTAGGACGCTATAGTATACTAGCTTAGCCTCACCTTTTTTCTTCAGGTGACTGGGGAGAAAACTCAACCTAAAATGCTTTTTAAAAGGTGTTAAAAAAATGCCTAATTTTTGAGCTAGTGGGGAAAGGTGCCTTTGTCCAGGAATTGTGGCAGCAAGTCACAGAACCAAAGAAATATAGAGCTGGAAGGAACTTCGAAGTCATTGGCCGTTCCTCCACACTGAAGCAAGATTAAGTCATTACTGTGCTCCTGGGCGTGGGAGTGCCACATAGTGGCGGGGGAATGAATGAACTGTGCCGTGCAGATTGGCCTTCTGCTCTTGATTACCTGAATTTGGATTCAATCCAGACTTGATGAATTAGTTCAGAGTTACAGCCAAGCTGCTTAGTGCAAGCAGTGGATTACGAGGCAGGGATCAGCATTGCTTATTTTGTGTGTGATGTCCAAGGCTGCTTGAACCACATTGCTGCTGTCATGCTTTCCGAAGGCATGAAGCAAACCCCTCAGCTCAGACACAAGAGGGGAGTTCTGTACCCTAGCAGATTGAGATGGCAGTATAACACATGGTGGCTGCAATGACACAGAGTCAGAGGAGGTTTCTACAAGCAGTGCAGGAGAGACACAAAACTCAGATTAAAAACTGTTCTTTCTAACCCTAGGTGGGGCCTGAGCCCTGCTTGCCTCCCCTGGATGAACACCGTTTTGGGCCTAGTGCCCTCGGAGGGTGCTGGGGTAACAGCTGACAATTCCTTTGTGGTGGAGGGATGAGTTGAGGCCGTTGGACATGCCTGTCAAGTTTGCACCTGCCCGTAGTTTGGAAGTGTAACCCCCACCCCCATTATATCAGCCTTTCCATGGATTTCATACTTCCCCTTTTCTTACTGGGACTGTCCCCTTCAATCCACACACACACATGTGACAGGTCCTCAGCAAGTGAGTTCTCTTCTCCCTAGTCAGAAGGAGACAGAGAGACACTGCTGAGGTGATTAGAAGCAGTTTGTTATCAGGCATATCCAGGGGATAGCTCAGTGGTTTTGCTTCTGGTTTTCCCGGTTTAGGCCACTGTTCCAAACACAAGCTGGAGCAGAGGGCACCAGACTTGGCTGGAAAGAGGAAATAATCTAATGATTTTACTTCTTTTTAAACTTTGCCAGGGAGCCTTATGCAGCTGCTGAGATTGAAGCTGCTAGCAGATGGAGCACTCGCAGGGCAGATGGCAGGAGCATAAACTCCATCCACCAGAAGTCAATGTATTTAGTTTGGTCATCTGTCTGTGGCGTGGATTCTAAAGTCCTAGCATGTCTGCTTGTGGGGATTGAGATGTGACCTATCCACTAAGACCCAAAGCGCTCCTTATGCAGGTAGTAATGGAAGGAGGAAGCTTCACCTATGTGCACGGCAGCCAGCTCCACACATCAGATGTGGCAGTGGGGCAAAGGGGATAAATGTCCTTTACTTATCTGCTAGACTAGCCACACTGCCAACCTCGCTGGGTTTGCCTCTTTTAGGAAGGCCCTAGGTACCCACAAGGCTCCTGGTGTCCAGTTTCGTGTTCAGGTATAAGAGTCGAGGACTCAGGGACCACAAGCCAACTCTATGGGCATAACACTTACAGCAGCCACTTCTATAATTTAGCAGAATGAAGGTGATGGGTTTGAAGCGACAAAATCTCAGGTTTCCCAGGGCTGTCACAGACATTGATGGCCTGTTATTGGCGTTTGATGAGCTCAGACAAATAATACAATGTGTGATTCTTAATAGGCCATGTGAGGTGGAATTGGCTTTAAAAAGTCAGCCACTTCCAATAAAATGTGTTGGCTACACAAAGACAATCTCATTGCGACATTCCTTAATTGCTTTGTCTTTTATCCCTTCACTGGTTTTCCAACTCATGCTAATCAGACACATGCAGGGAGGGAGTTCCCTGGAAAATAATGTCTCTCCCGATACAAACTCTTTGCAGCGAGCAATGCAGTGGCTGTGACTGGCACCCTGCACTACACCCAGAGGCACTCCCGCTCAGTGTCTGCACCATCGTGTGGCATTCACAGCTAGTGACCGCTCAGGCCATACTGACTGTGTCCCCTGGTAGCCAGGCCCATGCACTGAAAAGGATGGAACCCTCTGCAGCTGGGGCCCAAGGTGGGGTTCTACCAGGGAGGAAATAATGAACCTGCTGCAGGGCAGGACACAACTTCTTCTCCAGCATATCACTGAGCACACCAGCATGAAGGTTTGCCATATAGGTTGGTGGACTTTTAACTTCTTGCCCTGATACTGCCTGGTGGTATTCTCCAGAGAGCCCAAATCCAATCTGTCTTCTTAGCCAACTTGCTAGGAAGTTTCTCTCAGCAAGAGGGTTGTGGAGTTCTCCTGCCTGCACAGAACAGGCATATGGTTCCACTGGGCCTGACTTTGTTGGACACTCTGCCAGAGAGAGAGAACAGCTTCCTTGCCACTGTCCCTACCATGGTAGCGAGAGACAGAAATGCTCTCTGTGATAAATGAACAGACATGCAGTGAGTTCTGCACCACTGGCGCTTCAGCCTTCTCCCTCATTGCTCCATCAGTTGCAGGCCTTCTGTGAACCACAGTGACCTCCAAGGGTTGGGGACAGTATTGATGGTATCTGCCAGTGTTGTTGTACAAGAGGATGTCATCATATTCCACTAAACTATCAGCTAATAGTATTTCCTCTACTGTTCTCTAGACAACAGTTTGAGTGGTGACTGGTGATTTGCAAAGGTGGGGACCACTGGGTTGAACTTCCAGAGACCTTTGGATGTTTCCCTTGCTGTCTCAGATGATGGTTCAAACATAAGAAAGAGTCCTCTCCAGGAGAAAAACTGAACACAAAAAATGTGTCTCCATTCAAGTATCTGAAGCCTTGGGAAGCATCTGGGCTCTTGTCAGTGGTTGGAAATTCCTGAGATAGGAGAGTAGTAACACTTCGAAAACTGGCAAGAAACAACCTACAGGGCTGCAGAAATCCAGCCTGACAGACAGCGATTTGGACCCATAATGACTTCAACTCAGGTACTTCAGCCAAGAACACTCATACATCGAGAGACAAACTACAGCCCAGGAACTTTCATGCTCTTTATATTCATGGGCTGCTCAGAAGATTCTTGGAAGCTGCCTGGAAATTTATGAGCAGTTTGTGAATGAAATTCTTTTCTCAACAGCTCTCTGCATTTGCAAAGTCTTCTGGCCTGACTGTAATAACTGGCATCAAGTCCAGCGTGAGAGAAATATTTGTCACCTGCTTTATGAGGAAGGGGCCTGTCCAGAGCACTACCAAACAGAAAAGAAACTTTCCCTTATTGAGTAGGAGAGTTGCCATATCAGGACCCTTGTGAAAACAAGTCACTTTCTATCTGCCTTTCAGTGGAACTCTGCCAAGTAAAACCCTGCCCTTCTGCTTGAGAAATCACTTGTGGGTTCCTCCAGCTCCTTGAGACTTTCCAGCCATTTTTGTTAGCGTGAAAATTATTACCTTAATCCTGTAAAAGCTAAACATGCTGTGCAAGCTCTGGAATGTGTTCCTGTCTGAAGAGTGTGGTGGTTGCAGCCCAGTCTCTGAGACTCTAGCACAAAAGCACAGCAGTTCACAGCCCAGGTCATTTTTTAAAGAGGAGCAGACAGGCACAACGCAAACAACTCTGGAGCTACATTTACCTGGCCAGGGTGAGAGAGATGTGGGGTGGTGATTGGGAAGAGAAACAGATCAAAGAGGGTGGTAGCGGGGTCAAGAAAGTTAACTGGCTTCAAAGGCTTTAAAGAGAAGAATAGCGAGCGTGCGGCAGGAGCAGTTAGCTGGAGATGGAGAGCATGTATCTAGGAGAAAACTGATATTTGCCACTCTCTGCTTTGCTGCCCAGTTTTCCGGGGGAGGGGGAAGGGTGATGTCAGTGTGATCCATGTGGGGACTGAGGCTCAGTGCTGTGCAGAGTTTGTGTGCCTGGAGGGTGAAAAAGCAGCACCAGGAATCTCATCCTGGCTACTTATGCAGCCATTTCTTGTAAATTCATTCATGACCAGAACATGGCTGGGTTAGAAGTACAGGAACAAAATACAAGAAAATGTTAGACGTTTGGCTCTGGGATGTTGCTGGACAATTATAAAGAAAAGAAAAATGAGTATAAACCTGGTTACAGAAATTCCCAGCTGTGAAATGTTTGGAATGAAATAAAAGTAGAAGCCTGGAAAATTCCTTTGGAGGATCCCAGATATTGAGATTTGAGCATTCACATTTAGGAGAAGCAGGTCTACATGATGCAGAAATCCAGGTGTGTCTTGTGGGTACATATCATGTATGCTTTCCTGGGATACTGGCTGTGAATGCAACATCTGGCTTCATTGTGTGGGATAGTGGCTTGGGAGGCCTGGGAGGGTAATTCCGTCAGGGTGAGAAAAAGCTCCTGGCTGTTGGGGAGAACGGAGTGCTGTGTGCTCTCTGCAACCTCGTACTCCTCTTCCTCCTCCTATTCTTCCCCGTCCGCAGAATCCTCAGCCATGGCTGAGATTACCACCCCCACCTCGGAATCCACGGACAGGGGTGGGGTACTGGTGGCGGACCCCCTTAGAATTGCATGCAGCTCAGCGTAGAAGCGGCATGTTTTCGGCCCTGCCCCGGACCTTCCGTTTGCTTCTTTGGTTTTCTGGTAGGCTTGTCTGAGCTCCTTAACTTTCACGTGGCACTGTACTGAATCCCTGCTGTGGCCTCTCTGCATCATGGCCTTGGAAATTTTTTCAAATGTTTTTTCATTTCATCTTTTGGAACGCAGTTCTGTTAGCACAGAATCCTCTCCCCATACAGCGATCAGATCCAGTACCTCCCGTGCGGTCCATGCTGGAGCTCTTTTTCGATTCTCAGGAGACTGCATTGTTACCTGTGCTGATGAGCTCTGCGTGGTCACCTGTGCTGGTGAGCTCTCCACGCTGGCCAAACAGGAAATGAAATTCAAAAGTTCGCGGGGCTTTTCCTGTCTACCTGGCCAGTGCATCCGAGTTCAGATCGCTTTCCAGAGCGGTCACAATGGTGCTCTGTGGGATACCGCCCGGAGGCCAATACCGTCGATTTGCGGCCACACTAACCCTAATCCGACATGGCAATACTGATTTCAGCGCTACTCCTCTTGTCGGGGAGGAGTACTGAAATCGGTTTAAAGAGCCCTTTATATCGATATAAAGGGCCTCGTTGTGTGGACGGGTGCAGGGTTAAATTGGTTTAACGCTGCTAAATTCGTGTAGTGTGGACCAGGCCCCTGTCTCTAAAATGAGGTTAATATTCACCCACCTACCTCACTGGGGTGTTGTGGGATTATGAAAGTTCAGTGCTTTAAACTAAGGTGCTATCTTTTAAGTAAGGTGACCAGATGTCCCGATTTTATAGGAACAGTCCCGATTTTGGGGGCCTTTTCTTATATAGGCACCTATTACTCCCGACCCTGTCCCAGTTTTTTACACTTGCTATCTGGTCACCCTACTTTTAAGTAGCTATAACTGTATGTACATAAGCGACAGACACTGGCATTGGGAAGAGTAATAGGAAAACTACAGCTAGCAATTTACTCTGTCCCAAACATTCCCAAATCCACAATTATTGAATTCTTAATTATCCCTCATTTGAATAAAAGTGGAATTCATTCTGCTGAGGAGGTGTGACCTTCCAGGAATGGCTCCCTGAAGGGAATCCAGAGCTCTTCACAGCTGCGCAATTAGGTTATTCATTTCACTGAAGGCTGCAGCTGTCAGAAACAAACAGCATGTGAGCAATTTTTAAAAAAAGGGCTCCTGGCAGATGTGATGAGAGTACATCTGAGCTCAAATATCTCTAGGGGAGCAGATGTAAGAGTGGAGGTGGCATCCTTCCCCCTAAAGCCCAGACGAGCTTGAACCACGGTATCTGTGCTATCCAAATAATAATAAATAATCACTAGATTAATGCCAACCCAACGAGCACCTTACAAGAAATAAAGGCACCAGCTCGTCCTCATCCTCTGTGGTGTGGAGGGTTTCGGAGCTGTGGAGATTTTATAGACAATATATCCTGGAGTTCTTTTGCTGCTGTTGGTTGCAGACACAGACCCTTAGGGTTACATTGTCCAAGCTATGCTTGGAGATTGGGCTGTGTGATTCCTATTAAAGTCAGTATCTAAAATCAGTTCCCTCCATCCCCAGCTGACATTTCCTGGGCTTTGGGGATTGTATGTTGCATGTGGATGCTGCTTCCAACATGCCCTGTACGTACATGTTGGCTCTTGATCTTCTCTATAAGAATTAGAACCATCCTTTCCGGATAGTGGGTAGTAACAAATAGGGCACGAGAAACAGAATAGAAAGTGAGCTCCTTAAATCTGTCCCCATGTCTCCTTTTACCAATGGGGTTACACATTCACCAAGGTTTAGGCAGCTGAGCCCCACCCTCTAGGAATGCAGAAACCCTGCCATCTCTGATGCAAACCTCCATTATGCTCTGAGCTCTGTTTGCACAACAGATTCACGGGATCACTCACAATTCCATCCACCATCTCCCATAACAACATATAAGAATGGCCATACTGGATCAGACTCATGGTCCATTTAGCTCAGTATCCTCTGTCTGATGTTGACCAGTGCCAGATGCTTCTGGCAGTTGGAGATTTAGGGGCATCCGGAGCATGGGGTTGTGTCCTTGACCATTTTGGCTAATAGCCATTGATGGACTTATCCTCTATGAACTTACCTTATTCTTTTTTAACCCACTTCTGCTTTTGGCCTTCACAGCATCCTATTGGCAATGAGTTCCACAGGTTGACTATGTGTTGTGTGTAGAAGTACTTCCTTTTGTTTGTTTTAAATCTGCCTATTCATTTTATCGATTGACCCTTAGTTGTTGTGTTATGTGAAGTTGTGACTGAGGTCCCAGGGGGGCCATGCTGAGATTGCTCAGTTAGGGCAAATTGTAAAAAAAAATGGGGCAGACAATCCCCAAAACTGGTGGTTATTTTAATACTTAGATCCACCAAGCTACCAACAAAACAGCTTGTATAGTACCTTATTGGTTACCCAGAAGACAAAAACACAGCTCCCTTAAAGCAACCCAGCCTTTGGGCTCCCACCCTAACAACCAAGTCAAATGTGATGAGAATTATTTAAAATCTTGTTCATTATATAAAAGTTCTACCAATCCCAAAGGACACATTACCTCCCCAGGTCGATGAATATTTTAGATCTTACCCAAAAACATGCTTATAACCAATTCTTATTAACTAAACTAAAATTTATTAAAAATAGAAAAGAGAGAGATTATTGGTTAAAGGATCATTATACGTACAGACATGAAAGAGTTCTTAGGTCAGTTTCATAGTAGAAATGATGAGCTTTAAATGTGCATAGAGTTCTTTCAGAATTAGTCCATAGGTTCGTTCAATCCAGCGTTCGATATCAGGGTGACCCAAAATGAAACTCGAGATCTCAATCTTTTGGCTCAAACTTCCCCTGGTGAAGCATAAGCAGATTTGAGATGAAGGGATCAGGTCCCAAATGCCCTTCATACATTATTCGGGCATCCTCTTGATCGCATGCAGTCCTTGGGTGAACAATAGTGTCTTTGAAGAAACCTCCCATTTCCTAAACATCACCAGTAATTAGCTACATGGAAAGACAGTGATATTACTTCATTCACAGTTCATGTAAATGTTAATATCTCCTTTTGATCTCTGAATTAACAGAATACAGGGATAGACAGCAACTGTTTGGTTACATTTGTTAACCTCTAACAATATATATGTAAACATACAAAACCACAAATATTATCTACTATTATGTCTCTGAAGATTGAATATGGGTCAATTAGCCTGCTAGTTGTGTAACCCTTTCTGATCCTGTGCCACAGAAGTGTTAAATAACACTTCCCTATTCACTTTCTCCACATGATCGTGATTTTATAGACCTCTATCTTATCTCCTCTTAGTCATCTCTTTTCTAAACTGAACAGTCCCAGTCTTTTTAATCGCTCCTTGTATAGATGCTGTCCCATACGCCTAATAGTTTTTGTTGCCCTTCTCTGCACCTTTTCCAATTTTAATATATTGGAGCAATATATGTATGGGGCAATGAGAACTGCACACAGTATTCAAGGTGTGGGCATACCATGGATTTATATAGTGGCATTAGGATATTTTTGTTTTATTATCTTTCCTTTTCCTAATATTTCCTAACACACTGTTAGCTTTTTTGATTCGACTGCTCATTGAGCAGATGTTTTCAGAGAACTATCCACGATGATTCCAAGGTTTCCTTCTTGAGTGGTAACAGCTAATTTAGACCCCATAATATTGTATGTATAGTTGGGATTCTTTATTCAAATGTGGATTACTTTTCATTTGTCAGTATTGAATTTTATCCGCCATTTTGTTGCCCAGTCAATCCAGTTTTGTGAGATTCCTTTGTGACTCTTTGTAGTCTGCTTTGGACTTAACTGTCGTGAGTAGAATCATAGAAATGTAGGTCTGGATGGGACCTTAAGAAATCATGACGTCCAGCTCCCTGTTCTGTGGCAGGACCAAATAACGCTAGACCACCCCAGACAGGGGTTTGTCCAACTTGTTTTTAAAAACTATCAATGATGCAGATTTCACAACCTCCCTTGGAAGCCTATTCCAGAGCTTAACTACCCTTATAGTTAGAAAGTTTTTCCTAACATCTAACCTAAATCTCATTTGCTGCAGAGAAAGCCCATTATTACTTGTGCTGCCTTCAGTGCACGTGGAGAACAATTGATCACCATCCTTTTTATAACAGCCTTTAACATATTTGAAGAGTGTTCTCGGGTCCCCCCGTCTTCTCTTCTCAACACTAAACATGCCCAATTTTTTAAACCTTTCCTCATAGGTCAGGTTTTCTAAATCTTTTATCATTTTAGTTGCTCTCCTCTGGACACTCTTCAGTTTGTCAACGTCTTTCCTAAAGTGCGGCACTCAGAACCAGACACAGGACTGCAGCTGAGATCTCACCAGTGCCAAGTAGAGCCAGACAGTTAGCTCCCATGACTTATGTATGACAGTCCTGTTAATGCACCCCAGAATGGTATTCGCCTTTTTCACAGCTGCATCACATTGTCGACTCGTATTTAGTTGATGATCCAATATAACCCCAGATCCTTTTCAACAGTACCACCACCTAGCCAGTCATTCCCCATTTATTGAATGTCGTCTTGCTGAATTCAGACCAATTCTCCAATTTGTCATGGTTGTTTTGAATTCTAATCCTATGTTCCAAAGTGCTTGCATCCTCTCCCAGCTTGATGTTACCTGCAAGTTTTATAAACATACTCTCCACTCCATGATCCAAGTCATAAATGGATAGGCCTGGTCCCAAGATGGACCCCTTTGGGACCCCACGTAAAAAAAATTGTTGCTGTTAGTTTTTGCGTCCTTAGTTAGTTGCTTTTCTAATTCTTTCTTGGCCTCCCTTATTATACTTTGACGCTTGACTTGCCAGAGTTTATGCTGCTTTCTGTTTTTCTTGCTATTTTTCTCTTAGTAGGTTGGGCTTAAAGAACCCATCCTAAAGTCAGAGCCCAGGGGGTCTGTGCGCATTGGAGGGCAGGGAGGGGCTCTCTCTGCTATGCCATTCCTGAAGCCAGGCTGTCATTCAGCTCTCTCCCAGGGCCACACCTTACAATGGCAAGTGGTTTACCTAAGCCATGAGCCTGAGGAAGGAATCCTCTCTAGCTCAGGTCACGACATTGGGGCGGGTTTGCATCTGATGACTGAAAAGGAAAACGTTTGTGCCTAGGAGGTAGAGGCAGAAGAAAGTGCCTTTGGCAGCTGCTGGGCACCTGCACTGCAGTCACTGATTCACTGGTTGGGAAGGAGTGTCCTTTAGAAACAAAGTTATCAGGATTTGCGGGCATGGAGGGAGGCATGAGCTCATAGTGTGTTCCTAGTGTGGCATGCAGGATTGTCACTAAATGGCTTACAGGATTGAGAGGGCAGCAAGGTACAAATGGCTAGAGCTGAAGCTCCCGGTCTGTCCCTGAGGTCTCAGAGCTGGCTTAGTGTGATTTGCAGGGGGGAAGATTCCCCCCCCCCCCCCGGCCGACACTGCAGGGAATTACATGGACAGATTCTGTTCACTTGGTGGCTTTCAGGGGCGGCTCCAGGCACCAGCAACGCCAAGCGCGTGCTCTGCCGGTCACCGCGAGGGCGGCAGGCAGGTTGCCTTCGGCAGCATGCCTGCGGAGGGTCCGCTGGTCCCGCGGCTTCAGCGGACCTCCTGCAGGCGTGCCGCCGAATCCGCGGGACCGGGGACCTCCCGCAGGCGTGGCGCCGAATCCGCGGGACCGGGGACCTCCCGCAGGCGTGGCGCCGAATCCGCGGGACCGGGGACCTCCCGCAGGCGTGGCGCCGAATCCGCGGGACCGGGGACCTCCCGCAGGCGTGCCGCCGAATCCGCGGGACCGGGGACCTCCCGCAGGCGTGCCGCCGAATCCGCGGGACCGGGGACCTCCCGCAGGCGTGGCGCCGAAGGCAGCCTGCTGCCGTGCTTGGGGCAGCAAAATACCTAGAGCCACCCCTGATGGCTTTATGTGGAACTTCATACACCACTTTGAAGATACTTCCCAGCGTGTACCCTGTGGGGCTCTCCATTGCTTGTTGTCACCACACCTGAGAGTGCCAGGCCCCCAAAAGAGATTAGAGCATCTGCTCTCCCGGACCCCCTGCTCCTGCACTCTGGGAGTTACTCTCTTCCTGCCAGCAAAGAGCAGAAAGGGTTAAATGTGAAACACAGCACAGGGTTTAACACAAACCCAAAGAGTGCTATTTGACTCTGACTCCCCAGTTCATGCCCTGGCCATGTTTATTTTACTCTGTTTAAAGGCAGAGCGCAGTGCCTGGTTGCCTGTGCTGGGAGGGGATTCCCAAACATCCTTTTGTCGGTGTTTATAATTCTTCAAATACTGTCACAGTGCATTAATCAAGGAGCTGCATTTCTGTGAATCAAGTGCCTTAATCCTGTGGCGTTAGAGGATCATTTCTGCATTCAATAAGATCCTCACAGCAAAAAATCCAGGACTTTGAATGAAAGGACTTTGAAATGTATTTGGGTTCCTGTTTGGACAGATTATTCCCAAGGGTGCACAGGGCCTGCTGTGCTGAGCAAATGAATTCAGGTTTCTCTCTTCTCCCAGGAGCTCTGCCACCGTCTCTGGGAGATGTACTGAGAACTGCTGGGGGACTGTGGGATGTGAACACCTCTATCTGCAGCTTGGAAATAAAACCCAAGGAAGGGAAGGCTGTTGGGAAACCAGCTTCATCAGTTGTGTGCTGCTGTTCAATCAGCTCTTTTTCATTCTTCAGTAGGGTAACCAGATAGCAAGTGTGAAAAATTGGCACTGGGGGTGGAGGGTAATAGGAGTCTATATAAGACAAAGCCCCGAATATCAGGACTGTCCCTATAAAATCAGGACATTTGGTCATCCTATTCTTCAAGGGTTTCTTTGGCTTTGGTCCGGTCTTAAAATAGAATTTCATTGCTGGAAAGAACATTGACCTGGAAGTGTATTTACAAGGCATCCTCTGTCTAGTGCAGAGATGCTGAGAGATGCCACGTGCCAGTGCCTGTGCTCACACATTGTAAATCCTGTTATGTGTTAACCGGATTTGTGTGCACTTTATTTTGAAAATTTGCCCTAAAACCTTTTCTATTCGTGGTGTGAGATTAATTTCCCTTTGTTGTTTTATGGAGGGACTTTCAGTGACAAAAGGCGGCATGGTGACCACTAGAGTGAAGTGTGGAAGGGCGGATGGTCTTTTTGGAGCAAACAGGAGCTGCAGCTGCATTTAAGGAGTGGGATGAAGCTGCTGAGATGCTGTTGTGCCATGCTCACACCCTCCAGTCTTTCCAAGTCCACTGGCTGAGAGAGCCCTCTGGTTCTGGACTCCCAATTCTCATTCTTTGGAACACATCTGATCACACAGTCAAATCAGTCATTGCAATATCAGCCTGATAATATAAGACTCTCCTGTGCTTGTGCAGCATCTTCCATCATGTGGAGCCCAAAACAGTTTTCCAAAACTACAAACATCTAGGAATCATTTCTCCATTGTGATGTACAGAAATGAAATGATGAACTGGAAACAGCACAAGTGCCATATAGCAGGCTGGGGTGGAGAGCACGTGTGACATCCTTTTGCTTAAAAGTAAACCTTTACGGAGTAATTAGGGAGCCTGTAGTGCCACCTATTTCTGCAGCTGGGAGTAGGCTGCAAACACACCACTCACTTCTGGAATAAGGAGGTTTGTTTTTGCAAAAACAGTGTTTGAAGTGTGAGTGCTTCAGGGACATGTAGCTCCTTGATGAAAGAGTCTAATTGGTGGGGAAGACTCAGGAAGTGGAGCAGGAGTGAGATGCAGAAGCGTACAGAGACTTACAGCCCTGGCTTCACATGTTTATGGGCCACAATAAATATTTTCCTAACGTCAGCCCTTCTGAGCCACTTCCGGCTGTTCTGCGGATAGATAAATAACTGGCCTCCTCAGAGCAGTCAGTTACTGAGAATTTTGCCTCTCGAAGACTCCGTATGCTGTCTCTGCTGCCAGTGTACAGAAACCATAGCAAAATGGGTATGAAATAAACCCCTGAGCAGTGGCCATCTTGAAAGCAAAAGCCAGAGCCATCATGCTCAGTGACAAGGACACCACTCCAGGCAGCAGAGATGTGTGCAGAGAGAAGAGACTCATGCACTCGTCATTCCTGCTGGCATTCTGCAGCTAATTCCCATTTAACTGCTGGGGCACGTGGATGCTGTTAATAGTGTTGCTCAGTTGTGACTGTGCCTGGCAGGGCACCCTGAGTCTGTGACTGCAGGCAGATTTCAAATGTGCCTTTGTGCCTTGGTTTGTAGTTAGTCCGTAAAGCCACTAATATGTAACCTTTACAGAGAGAGAATTGGGGCAGGGGAGGAAAAGCAAGATTAGACATATATTCCCATGCACAGGCAGAGCTGTGCACACATTTGCACAGACAGGCACGTGTGTGCACCATTAAATTACCTTCCATGTGGGTGTTTGTATGCCTTGCACACACAACACATGTGCCCACACAAATGCACAGATGTGGCAGAGATGTGCCATAATGCTTTGCATAGAGACCAGGATTGTCCTTCTTACAGAGCTGTGCAAAGTACCATGAGTGTGAAATGGGTTAGCAAAGTCTCTCTCCCGGCTTCTTTCATGGCCAGTTTCATTTCCAGGGAGAGCCCCAGCTGGCAGATACATTCAAACAGCATCCGGTTTGCCACCATCAGTGACCAGACAATGTGTGTTCCGAGTGACTAGGCCCACTCTGGAGTGTGTGCGCATAGCTACCAAGATTTGGGCAGTTCTGTGTGTGACATCTATGCAAATTATATAATACGTACAGGGGAGTGTTACAATTTCACATCATATAACTTGTTTTTACCTTTTTTCTTAAACCCCCCTCAACCATCCCCCTCCCTCCCCCCCAACACACCACACCCTAGGAAAGTACGTACCAAAATACATGTTAAAGGAGTATTGTTTAGGTCGCATAGTCAAACACTTGAAAGTTAAGAAATGCCAGATGTAAGGAACATTACTGCAGCCCCTGTTGTTTATCCAGTATAAAGAATTTGGCACATTCAGTCTGAAAGGCAGTGTGGTCAAGCCAGATTTGGGCTCTATTGCCAACTCTACTAAGTGTCCTTGTGCAGCCGCAGTGACCTCTCTGTGAACTAGGTGAGTGATAGTTGCCTTCTCCGGAGATCAGGTTTGAGGCCTTGGTTAATAACAAGGCTGGTGAAATGCACAGCAATACAGTACACTCTGGAGAAGCTGGACTACTACTCAGCCCTCCTGCCTCCCGGCACAGTGCGCTCTGCTGCAGGGGACTGTGTGTGGTTCTTGTTTCCTCGGCGCTTTACCTAGCATACAGTGTTGAATGAATTTAGATAGAATATATGGGCCAAAGGTGTTAACATGACCCCAGTGACTGTCTAACATTAAACAGTTCTAAACAAGGTTTGAGGTATCCAGAGACCTCAGTCTGCTTGGTACCATGGTGCAAACACTGGTAAAAGTTCTTTTAAACTTTTATTAAAGACACAAGAAAGACAGAAAAAAGAGTTAAAACATTTGAAATGTAAAGTATTAAGTCAGGCTTTCATTTTACCAGCATCCCTTGTTCCCTTTCCCTTTAGCTGGAGTGAGTTTTTAAAAGGAAAAGCCCCCTTGTTGGATAGTCGTTTAGGTGGTATCAAAGATGGTAAGGACTGTTCTTTTATGAGAAAAGAGAAGAAGTTAGTTAAGATGGGTTGGAGCTGCCATCATTGCTGTTGGTGTTAAAGTCCAGTCCTGTTTCCTGAGAAAACAAAACAATACAAACACACACAAAAGGGAAGAGAAAGGAAGGGAAAGAGAAAATCCAGATTCTGTCTCTGGTGTTGACTTTCACTTGCAGCCTCATTGCTTGGAAAAACACAGGCCCACCACATGGTTTACCAGCCACTCCAAGACCTGGCAAACTTGTACCAGCATAGGGCTGTTTAGGGCATTGCTTTTATCCACCTCTTTCTAGTCACAGGCATACGACAGTGTTGCAAAATGTACAGTCTTGGCCAGCTAAGCCAGACTCATATTAGACAGAAGGAAAAAGGAGAGGGCTAGGAAAAAGAAGAGATGAGCTGGGGAAGGAAAAGGACTCATGGGGGCTGGGGGAGAGAGAGAGAGACAGTCTCCTATCTGACTAGCCAGTGGAGGTGGCAGTGTCATCTGGGTCTGGTCAGGAGGAAGGAGGTGGAGGATGGCAGTCGTGATGGTGAAGTTCACTCCTTCCCCTTCTCGTCTTCCAGTCAGCCAGCATCGGCCTCCATCTGTGCCTTTATTTTCCACCCAAAGGTCTTTTTGAATAAAAATGCAGAGGAAGTGATGATGGGCCCAGTTTTGACACCAGCGGGCAGGGATTGCTGTGTGACACTCGGCAGGTCTTCACGTGTGCCTGTGTGGAGCATGTAGAGGTGTCTGCCCCAGACTGAGCCAGCTGAACACGTTGCAGCTTGTCACTGGCCCAGGGTAGTGGGTTGTTAATTATTGATTGAGGGCCAGGGGCATGGATGGGCTCATAGTGTCACACTCTGCTTGCTATTGGCAATCCTCCAGGAGGAGGAGGAGCAGGAGAGGTTACAGAACGAGCAGGAGGAAGGAAAGAGAGTGGGGGGGAGGGGTAACTTGTGTGTAATCCTCCATCGGAGCATGCACCTTTGACCTCCCAAACATGAGGAGGAGGCCGTAGGAGGAGTTGCCCCAACTGTCCTGGCTGCATTGCTCTGCATACAGGGCAGACGTGGTGGACAACCTGTCAGTATTAGGCTGAAGACCCCACTGGCACCGCCTGTAGTTTCTATGACGCAATGTGTCCTAGTGGATAGAGGATTGGATTGGGACTCTGAAGACGTTGGTTCTATTCTTAGTTCTGCGGGATGACCTGGAACAAGTCCCTTCCCCGCTCTTTGCCTCAGTTTCCCCATCTGTAAAGTGGGGCTAATGATACTGACCTGCTTTATGACGCGCTTTGAGATCTGCTGACGAGAAGTGCTAGATGAGAGCAAAGTCTGAGGGCCTCAGCAAGACTCCCAAGGATGTGAGTCACACCCCGATGTGAGGCTCCTGTTTCATGCTGTGGCTTCAACCCCCAGTGCCTGTTACAAGCTGTGGGATTTTGGTTCCAGGATTCCCCTCAGTAGGAGTCATGCAGCCAGAGCCGTGAGCAGCGCCCCCGTGGCAGAGGAGTGGGTTATTCTCCTCCTGTCGCTGGGTCTCCATGGGAGAACAAAACAGACCTTAGGCTGTGGAGTTCCTGTCCTCGGCCCAGGTCCTCCTCTCACCCTCTCAAGTGTTTACAATGACGCTTATGCTGTGCTCTGCCTTACTGACCCTTCTCTGCTGTTTCCTCCTCAGAGCTTGCGCCAGCAGTGAGACTGAGAGTGAAGCTGGGGACATCATGGACCAGCAGTTTGAGGAGATGAACAATAAGCTGAACTCAGTAACTGATCCAACCGGCTTCCTGCGAATGGTCAGCAGGAATAATCTCTTCAACAGGTGAGATCTGGACCCTGCACCAGCCAGCAGAGCAGAGAGATGCTTCGTTTCATGGGGGACTTCTCTTTGGTGTGTAGGATTCTGCCTCCTGTCGTGGAACAAATGTGAACTCACTCCGCAGCTGAGAACAGAGCTGTTCAGAGTAGGAGCCATGTTCTGTGATGTGCTGCCCCTGCCAGTAACCTTCCTGATGCTCTGCTATAAGGCCTCTTAAAAAGGGTGACAGAAATACAGCGCTGGTCGGGGCTTTGTTGTCATCTGAGCAGTTAGGCTTTGGGGTCATTGTGGACCATGTTTCTGGGAGGGGATCAGAGATTTTCAGGATCGTGGAGTAAGCAAGAAGGGAATTGTAAGTAAGGTTACAGTGTGGCTCTGTCCCAAGGAGCAGTGGCAGGCACTCTGATAACCGCGCCCTGCCCTTTGTCCGCAGCCCCTCCCATGTGTGCTGTTCCGGACTAACGGAGAATCTGCAGATAGAGCTTGTGTCTTTGTCCCTGGGGCATGGAGTGAAGAGCTCTGTTTGTTAGCTGACTGTAGTTTCTCCTGGAAATGTTTGCTTCCTATTAATTTTAACTATGTCATTAATTAGCTGGAAAAATTATAGCATGGTGCATCGGCCGCCCAATCTTTGTTCATTTTCTGCATCTTTGGAACTTGCTCAGGTCTCAGCCAGTCCCATCTCTGCGCTGAGTCTGAGTTCAGGGTACATCGACACCTTTGCAGCTGGAAAGGAGTCAGGCCAGCTTGCAGTGTTTAATGTGACTGCTGGAGCACGTGAGCTAGGACAGAGGCTCCCCTGAGTGTGAGCCTGGGGCTGAAATGCTGGCACCAGCATTGGTCCATTTCCCCTCTCAGAATCTCCATTTGCTCCCATTCAGACTTCCCCAACAATGATGACCAGGGCACCAGTTGAGGATCAGGAAGGCATTCCCTGGGGGCTGCTGGGATGTTTTACTTGCCTGTTTTCCACACTAGATATGGCCTGTGATTGCAGGAGGGCGATGCACATCAATTCTATATCTGGGCTCACTGCAAGTCAGTCATGTGGTACCTGAATGTCTTTTCTGTCATGTGGAAGCCAAGTGCCTCTTCAGGTGTGTGAAGTGAGTCTCCTGGGAGTCGCACATGCAATAAGTCAGTTTGCAGATGCTGGGGGAGGCATGGGGACTGCCTTCTATGACAAGATAACTGGTTCTGTGGATGAGGGGAAAGCAGTGGACATAATACTCCTTGACTTTAGCAAAGCTTTTGATACGGTCCCCCACAGTATTCTTGCCAGCAAGTTAAAGTAGTATGGGCTGGATGAATGGACGGTAAGGTGGATAGAAAACTGGCTAGATGGTCGGGCTCAACGGGTAGTGAACAATGGCTCCATGTCTAGTTGGCAGCCAGTATCAAGTGGAGTGCCCCAAGGGTCGGTGCTGGGGCCGGTTTTGTTCAATATCTTCTTTAACGATCTGGAGGATGGTGTGGACTGCACCCTTAGCAAGTTTGCAGATGACACTAAACTGGGAGGAGTGGTTGATACGCTGGAGGGTAGGGATAGGATACAGAGGGACCTAGACAAATTAGAGGATTGGGCCAAAAGAAATATGATGAGATTAAACAAGGACAAGTGCAGAGTCCTGCACTTAGGATGGAAGAATCCCATGCACTGCTACAGACTAGGGACCGAATGGCTGGGCAGCAGTTCTGCAGAAAAGGACCTAGGGGTTACAGTGGACGAAAAGCTGAATATGAGTCAACAGTGTGCCCTTGTTGCCAAGAAGGCTAATGGCATTTTGGGTTGTATAAGTAGGGGCATTTCCAGCAGATCGAGGGATGTGATCATTTCCCCTCTATTCAGCACTGGTGAGGCCTCATTTGCAGTACTGTGTCTAGTTTTGGGCCCCACACTACAAGAAGGATGTGGATAAATTGGAGAGAGTCCAGCGGAGGGCAACAAAAATGATTAGGGGGCTGGAGCACATGACTTATGAGGAGAGACTGAGGGAACTGAGATTGTTTAGTCTGCAGAAGAGAAGAATGAGGGGGGATCTGATAGCTGCTTTCAACTACCTGAAAGGGGGTTCCAAAGAGGATGGATCTAGACTGTTCTCAGTGGTAGAAGATGACAGAACAAGGAGTAATGGTCTCAAGTTGCAGAGGGGGAGGTTTAGGTTGGACATTAGGAAAAACTTTTTCACTAGTAGGGTGGTGAAGCACTGGAATGGGTTACCTAGGGAGGTGGTGGAAACTCCTTCCTTAGAGGTTTTTAAGGTCAGGCTTGATGAAGTCCTGGCTGGGATGATTTAGTTGGGGATTGAGCAGGGGGTTGGACTAGATACCTCCTGAGGTCCCTTCCAACCCTGAGATTCTATGATTCTAGCTGAGACGTCAGCCACATCTTCTGCTCCCAAGTTCCATCCTGGACCTGAGAAATCTCATAGACTTTAAGGTTAGAAGGGACCATTATGATCATCTAGTCTGACCTCCTGCACAAAGCAGGCTACAGAATCTTACCCATCCACTTCTATAACAAACCCCTGACCTATGTCTGAGTTATTGAAGTCTTCAAATTGTGGTTTGAAGACCTCAAGCTGCAGAGAATCCTCCAGCAAGTGACCCATGCCCCATGCTACAGAGGAAGGCGAAAAACCTCCAGGGCCTCTGCCAATCTGCCCCGGAGGAAAATTCCTTCCCAACCCCAAATATGGCGATCAGTTAAACCCTGAGCATGTGGGCAAGACTCACCTGCCAGCACCCAGGAAAGAATTCTCTGCAGTAACTCAGATCCCATCCCATCACAGACCACTGGGCATACTTACCTGCTGATAATCAAAGATCAATTGCTGAAATTAGGCTATCCCATCATACCATCCCTTCCATAAACTTATCAAGCTTAGTCTTAAAGCCAGATATGTCTTTTGCCCCCACTACTCCCCTTGGAAGGCTGTTCCAGAACTTCACTCCTCTAATGGTTAGAAACCTTCGTCTAATTTCAAGTCTAAACTTCCTAGTGTCCAGTTTATACCCATTTGTTCTTGTGTCCACATTGGTACTAAGCTTAAATAATTCCTCTCCCTCCCTAATATTAATCCCTCTGATATATTTATAAAAAGCAAGCATATCCCCCCTCAATCTTCTTTTGGTTAGGCTAAAGAAGCCAAGCTCTTTGAGTCTCGTTTCATAAGACAGGTTTTCCATTCCTCGGATCATCCTAGTAGCCCGTCTCTGAACCTGTTCCAGTTTGAATTCATCCTTCTTAAACACGGGAGACCAGAACTGCACACAGTATTCCAGATGAGGTCTCACCAGTGCCTTATATAACAGTACTAACACCTCCTTATCTTTGCTGGAAATACCTCGCCTGATGCATCCTAAAACTACATTAGCTTTTTTAACGGCCATATCACATTGGCGGCTCATAGTCATCCTGTGATCAACCAATACTCCGAGGTCCTTCTCCTCCTCTGTTACTTCCAACTGATGTGTCCCCAATTTATAATTAAAACTCTTATTATTAATCCCTAAATGCATGACCTTGCACTTTTCACTATTGAATTTCATCCTATTACTATTACTCCAGTTTACAAGGTCATCCAGATCTTCCTGTATGATATCCCGGTCCTTCTCTGTGTTAGCAATACCTCCCAGCTTTGTGTCATCCGCAAACTTTATTAGCACATTCCCGCTTTTTGTGCCAAGGTCAGTAATAAAAAGGTTAAATAAGATTGGTCCCAAAACTGATCCCTGAGGAACTCCACTAGTAACCTCCTTCCAGCCTGTCAGTTCACCCTTCAGTACAACCCGTTGTAGTCTCCCCTTTAACCAGTTCCTTATCCACCTTTCAGTTTTCATATTGATCCCCATCTTTTCCAATTTAACTAATAATTCCCCATGTGGAACCGTGTCAGATGCCTTACTGAAATCGAGGTAAATTAGATCTACTGCATTTCCTTTGTCTACATAATCTGTTATCTTCTCAAAGAAGGAGATCAGGTTGGTTTGGCACAATCTACCTTTTGTAAAACCATGTTGTAATTTGTCCCAATTACCATTGACCTCAATGTCCTTAACTTAACTTTCTCCTTCAAAATTTTTTCCAAGACCTTACATACTACAGATGTCAAACTAACAGGCCTATAGTTACTCGGATCACTTTTTTCCCCTTTCTTAAAAATAGGCACTATGTTAGCAATTCTCCAAATCTTTCCAAGGACAGAACATTACACTGAACATAAGAACGGCCATACTGGGTCAGACCAAAGGTCCATCTAGCCCAGTATCCTGTCTTCTGACAGTGGCCAGTGCTAGGTGCCCCAGAGAGTATGAACAGAACAGAGAATCACCGAGTGATCCATCCTGTCACCCATTCCCAGCTTCCCTCCCATCAGTTCCCACCCAGCTCTACAGCTTGGCTGCTGCCCCCAGAGTCCTGTCTCAGGGTCCCCAGAACCCTGTCTGAGTGGTGCCAGGCCCCGATGCATGGAGGTGGGATCGGCCGCCTTGTCTCTGGTGTTCCCTGTGTGACCCTCTCCCCCACACAGGTGTCCTCCCACGTCTGTCCTGTAGTCACACAGCAGTCCCTCTTGGGCCTGCCTGAGACCAGATCAGTGGGAGGTGCAGCACGTGATCACTCCCCTTTTCTCTAGGGAGCTTGCAGGGTCACTCTTGGGCCTCTTTGAGGGCGGAAGCAGAGTGACACTGATATGCAGTCACCTCCACACCCTGGTTTGTGCTGTTCTCTACCCTTTCTGGGCATGGCTTCCCTCATACGAAGGATGAGATCAGCGACTCTGCAGTGTCTGTGCAGGGTTGAGGTATTGTTCCAGGCATTAGGGGAGAACACTGCACACAGCCAGGCCAGGAACACTGCGGCTCACACCTGCTGGTAGGTAGCAGCAAGAGCATCTGCAGGAAACCAGCCCCAGGACCCTGTAAATGGGACACATGGCCAGGCCGCCTCACTGACACCAGAGCTGCTGGGATGGGGAGTGTGTGCACACGAGGGAGGTTGGCAGGTGCCAGGTCTCACATGTCACACACAAAGGAGCTTTGTCGTTCCTCCCCTTGTGCGGATTTGTTCTCCTCCAGCTCCAAAGGTTTGGAAAGTGAACAATTTATGTTACTGCTTTGGATTTGGACTAATAAAAAAAATCTGAGTGGTAAGTTGATAAATCCAAGGCTGCCTGGCTGCAAAACCCTTTCAGGATGGAGACTTTGCTGATTAGAGTAATCAAGCCGCCTGTAATAAATGTCTGTTATAATTATTTAATGGTGAGAGAGAGGATAATAGTGCCACCTGCTGGCACATAGCTGCTTTCTGCAATGCTGGGACATTACTCCTGTGAATAGCCCTCTACACCCGTCCACCCCAACGAAGCAATTGGACATCCCAGTCCTGTGGAGCTTGGAGGTGTAGGAGTGGAGCGATGGGGCCTGGGTGGAGCTGGGGAAATATCACTTGGATTTCCTGAACTGATTTTAAAATCTGCCCTTTGCAAAGCATGAGAACAGTTAAACTCCATGAATTGAGAGCAGCTCTCTCAGCCAGCACAATAGAGCCAGAGAGCAACCTGGGCCACTGGGGCGAGCACAGGGCTGGGGCCAGTCCTAGCTCTGCCACAGACTTATTGTGTGGCCTTGCGCAAGTCACTTCTGTCAGATTGTCAGTTGTGCTGAGCATGCAGAGCTCCTGTTAGCTCCCATCAGATGACTCAGGCCCTTTCAGAAATGGGAATAATCTCTCCCACCCTCGTTCGGGGCTGCAAGGATGAATTAGATCATCTTTCTGTGGAATATTGAGGACCCAATTCTGGGCACAGTTTTGCATCTGTATTTGTGTAAGTGGTTGCAATTGCACATGTAAATGGGGAATTGTGCGCACAGTCCTGATGCCTGAGCATACATGCACACTTCCAGGAACAAGCAGACCTCTCGTCTTTGTAAAAATGTAGGGGAGATTTTTAATGGCTCAGAGAGCCTTAGGGTGCTAAATTAGGGCTCCTAATTGCCATTTCAAACACCTCCCCTTTAAGCCCTGAATGTAAAGTGCAGTTAATGCTGAGCAGCTTCCTTCCTTCCGTGAATGGAGTGCAGCCAGTGCCAGGGCCTGGGCTGTGATCTCAGCAGTCAGGGAGCTAGGGAGGGAGAGGTGTTAGTCACAGCAGGGGATTACGGTCTCCTGGGGCCCTGGGACGGAGCAATGGGGGGGCCCCAGCACCAGAACTGTGGCCCCACCCCACCCCTTCCGCCTGCAGTCTAACCCCCATTCCACCCACAGCCCTGCCCCATTCTGCCCCTTCCCCCAGGGCCACACCCCACGCTCACTCCTTCCCCCCCCCCACTGTCACCCTGCTGTGGCCCCGGGGCCATGGCGGGGAGCAAGAGCCCTGGGGCCACAGCAGGGGGGGATTTTTCTAGGGTCCCCAAATTGGCTGGGGCCCCTGGGCCTGGCCCCATGGGCCTGTGCAGTAACCCACCTCTGGTTACTCAGTCAATGAGATGAGAGGGTGTTTCTCAGGGGCAGGAGTGTTATGTGTCGATTCTGTGGCTTCACCAGCATATTAGCCTAGTGTGTAAGTGTAAAGACAGAGCAGGGATGCACCCTTGGCAGGGTATATAATCTACTGAGAAAAAGCTATGCTAATAACAGAGGCTCTGTTAATGTCTTTCACTGGATTGATTGGCCTGTCCATTAGGAACTTACTGTGGCTTTGATTTCCTGGGTTTCTGAGTACTTCACACTTCTGGCTTTTGTCGCTGTCATCTGTTGATAGCACTGCGGGTGTGTGGTTGTGGGTGTGACCTGCACAGAGAAATGGGGCCCTTCAGCACAAGGAATAGAAACGTGCAGCCCTGGGAAGAGAGGATGGCCGTGTCTCTGCAGCTTCTTTGTTCCAAAAGAGGCTTGAATAAAGACTTTGCAGCCCAAGTGTGTGGCACAGTTTTACTTTTAGCCTAATACGCTGATGCAGATTCCGCCGAAGGCCTGGCAGGCTGGGTGGGAGGGCGAGAGGCAGGGTCCCAGAGCAGTCAGGGGACTGGAGGTGAGCTGAGTAGTGGCTGCACAGCACCTCAGAACACTTGTTTCATGCCTGTGAAAGCCATGTACTGACAGGAACCGTGTGAAGCTGCGCTCTCTGGGGCTGACGGGGGGCCAGGGAGGGTGGTTTGGGGCGGAGGTGCCATATGGCCATGGGGTGCATGTGGGGTGTGTTTCATGGAGTCCCCGGGTGCCTATACAGGGTTATTATGGGACTTGTTTGGCAGAAGTGCTGCCTGCCCAGGGGGCGGCTGGGGGGACTGGGATTCAACAGAGCTGCCCTG
This sequence comes from Mauremys reevesii, assembly GCF_016161935.1. NCBI lineage: Eukaryota > Metazoa > Chordata > Testudines > Geoemydidae > Mauremys > Mauremys reevesii. Next base: position 928,989 of record NC_052640.1, read on the forward strand.
TGCCCTGCAGACGTGGTGGGGGGAGGCTTGTTTGTCCTGTGTGATACTGTGTGTTCGGTGGAGGGGCGTGTGCCCGTGCAGCAGGTGGGGTGGGGATGGGGTGTTTGGGGTGGGGCCGCGTGCCGTGCCCCCGTGCAGCGTGGGTGGGGTGGGGTGTTTGGGGAGGGGCGTGTGCCCGTGCAGCGTGGGTGGGGTGGGGTGTTTGGGGAGGGCCGCGTGCCCGTGCAGCACGTGGGTGGGGTGGGGTGTTTGGGAGGGGCCGTGCCCGTGCACCGCGTGGGTGGGGTGGGGTGTTTGGCGGAGGCCGCGTGCCCGTGCAGCAGGTGGGGTGGGGTGGGGTGTTTGGGGTGGGGCCGTGTGCCCATGCAGCAGGTGGGGTGGGGATGGGGTGTTTGGGGAGGCGTGTGCCCGTGCAGCGCGTGGGTGGGGTGGGGTGTTTGGCTGAGGGGCCGCGTGCCGTGCAGCAGGTGGGGTGGGGTGCGGTGTTTGGGGAGGGGCTGTGTGCCCGTGCAACAGGTGGGGTGGGGTGGGGTGTTTGGCGGAGGGGCCGCGTGCCCATGCAGCAGGTGGGGTGGGGTGCGGTGTTTGGCGGAGGGGTGTGCCCGTGCAACAGGTGGGGTGGGGTGGGGTGTTTGGGAGGGGCCGTGTGCCCGTGCAGCAGGTGGGGTGGGGGTGGGGTGTTTGGCGGAGGGGCCGTGTGCCGTGCAACAGGTGGGGTGGGGTGCGGTGTTTGGCGGAGGCCGCGTGCCCGTGCAGCAGGTGGGGTGGGGTGGGGTGTTTGACGGAGGGGCCGTGTGCCCGTGCAGCAGGTGGGGTGGGGTGGGGCCGTGTGCCCGTGCAGCGTGGGTGGGGTGGGGTGTTTGGGAGGGGCGTGCCCGTGCAGCAGGTGGGGTGGGGTGGGGTGTTTGGGGGAGGGGCCGCGTGCCTGTGCAGCAGGTGGGGTGGGGGTGGGGTGTTTGGCGGAGGGGCCGCGTGCCCGTGCAGCAGGTGGGGTGGGGATGGGGTGTTTGGCGGAGGCCGCGTGCCTGCAGCAGGTGGGGTGGGATGGGGTGTTTGGCGGAGGGGCCGTGCCCGCAGCAGGTGGGGTGGGGTGGGGTGTTTGGCGGAGGGGCCGCTGCCCGTGCAGCAGGTGGGGTGGGGTGGGGTGTTTGGGAGGGGCCGTGCCCGTGCAGCAGGTGGGGTGGGGTGTTTGGGGAGGGGCTGTGTGCCCGTGCAGCAGGTGGGGTGGGGGTGGTGTTTGGGAGGGGCCGCGTGCCCGCAGCAGGTGGGGTGGGGTGGGGTGTTTGGCGGAGGGGCCGCGTGCCCGTGCAGCAGGTGGGGTGGGGTGGGGTGTTTGGGAGGGCATGTGCCTGTGCAGCAGGTGGGGTGGGGGTGGGGTGTTTGGGGGAGGGGCCGCGTGCCCGTGCAGCAGGTGGGGTGGGGGTGGGGTGTTTGGCGGAGGGGCCGCCTGCCCGTGCAGCAGGTGGGGTGGGGGTGCGGTGTTTGGGGGAGGGGCCGCGTGCCCGTGCAGCAGGTGGGGTGGGGGTGGGGTGTTTGGCGGAGGGGCCGCCTGCCCGTGCACCATGTGCGGGGGAGGTGGAGTCTGTCCCCGGGGTCTCAGCACTGAGCAGCGTGGGTCACCAACAGGAGAGGGAGAGGGAGTGTCTCACGGGGGTGGTAAGTCGCCGCGCCCGGCAGGGTCCCTCCAAACTCCAGCAAGGGGATGGTTCCTGCTTGGCTCAGCTCCCAGTGACCCAGGACTGGTGGGTGCTGCTGGCCAGCCGCAGGCAGATGTGGCTCTGGGCTCTGCTGAGCCACACACTTGGCTTAAACACCTTCCTGGGACTCCGGCGGGGCCTGGCCAGAACCCGACGGTTCAAAACATCCTTCTTGTTCTTTGTTGGGTGCTGTAAAGGCCGAGGCAGAGCTCATTGGCCGGTTCTTGCACCCAGACCAGCCGCTGGGCATCAGGAGCCCTGGCAATTATTTTTAATTTCACTTCTTTCCTTCTGCTGATCCTGGGGAAGAGAGGGCAGCCGAGGGCGGGGGAACCTCCCCCAAGATGGGGGTGTGAATGAGGAGTGGATGGGGCCTGGCACGCTGGTGCTGGGAGGCTGTTCTGTCCCCAGCGAGGGGAGCTGGGGAAGGGCACTGCGGGAACAGTGCAGCTGGAGTGAAGAGGCCCGGGCAGACAAGAGATGCCATTCAGGTGGAGGTCGGGGAGTCACAAAGACGAGGATCTTGAACTGGATTCAGGGTACAAAGGGAAGGCTGTGGAGGGCTCAGTGGGGGAGTGATGTGCTGAGGTGGGCTGAGTTCTGGGGGGCTGGAAGAGAGTACAGGCAGGAGATGGCTTGGGCCTGGATAACTGCAGGAGCTGTTGGACAGTGGGGTGGGTCTCACTTTCAATGCTAGGACATGTTGTGCAGGAAAGAGCCCGGCAGGCTGGGGAGAAGCAGGGAATGGCCCTGGGTTGTGAATGGGAGTGGCCCAGAGGATCTTGTCAGGCTGCAGCCTGCTGGAGGTCACTGCATGCTGAGAGAAAGCTGACTCAGAACAGACCCTTTGCTGCGTGCAGAAGGGGCTGGCAGGAATCCAACTCAGCAGCCCCTCCTAGGCCAGATCTGGGGAGAAGGGTTTGGTGCAGTGGCACAGGGGCATTGTGGGGGCACAGCTTTGGGGGCTGGTATTTGGACACTGTACAGTGGCACTAGCAGTGGTCACATCTGGACCTCAGCAACGAACCGCAGTGCCAGCTAGTGCAGATGGAGCAGCTCTAAATGTCCAGGCCATGGTTGGGAGAAGCAGCAGTTTGTGCTGCCCCCAGGGAGTAGGAACGAGGGAGCAGAGTGTCTCCCAGCAATGAAATGAGGTGGCAAAGATGGAACACCAGCCAGGAGATGAACCTGCAGGGCCATGGATTGAGGAGTCCGCTGAGTTTTTGTCCTGCATTCACTTCAGGAGGAAGCTGCAGTGAGGCAGGCTGGAATCTGAGTGCTGGGGCTGGGAGGCTCCCTCCTGCCAGCGCTAGGGCTGGGTCCCAGAGCACCTGATTCCCTTTGGTCGTGCGTGCGTATCCTGTGGCTCTTTCAGGTCAGAGTCCAGTGCTCTGACTGCGCCCGATGGAGAAATGCTGTGTGACGCTTTTGGCCGTGGGTGCACAGGAGTTACCCTGGGCCCAGTGCTGTCTGCTTGGCTTAGGGGGATGTTGGGCTTTCTCAGGGTCACTCTCATGGCTGAAGGACGCAGCTGTAGCTCCCAGCCCAAGGGGGGGAGCTGTGCTCCCTCAGCGGGGCTTTCAGCTGTATGGGGCCATGCCGATTACGGGCAGCAAGCACAGGTGTCTGCCCAGTGCTCCCTTTGTCGTGTTTGCCTTTTGATGCCATCTCAGATTAATTGGTGCCTAGCGCCAATGTAAATCTTCCTGTGGCTGCAGGCGAGTCTTAATGGGTCTCACGTTCGCCTGCACACAATCGCTGCACACAAGTATGTAATTAAGTGCCTTGAACAGCACTTTGGGACATTTGATTCTGTAGAGAAACTCCATGGAAATGTAGGCTGTTGTCTGCAGTGGTTCACCCTGCGGTTTCTCTCATTGTTCTGTGTGGTGTGCGACTGAATGGGAGAATCAAACCAGGGAGGAAAGCTGCTGCTGGACTACCAGCCTTTCCTGGGCAGGCATAGGGACTGGCTTGTGGGAAGCTAGGGTGATGCCTCGGCAATGCACTTCAGCTCTCCAGGCCTTTCCAGTTAACCTCTCGCTTTCCTTCTATCCACAGGAGCTGTCAGAGCATGACCAGTCTGTTCAGCAGCACCATGGGCCCTGCTAAGGACGGAACATCCTCTCTTCCCAGGAGGCAGAGCACCTTCTCCAAATCCCCACTACGTGCGCTCTACGACCTCTTGATAGGGCCCATGGAAGGGGTAAGTGCCTTGGTACAGGCAAAAGTTGCAGAGTCCAACTTACCAGAACTTTCTGGGGCCTGGAACGGAAGAGGCTAGATAACTTATGGCCTGGGAACGAAGCACAGAACCTTCCGCCGGTGGGTGCCTGGTTCCAGCGTGGGGCAGCTGGGTGACTGGATAGCTCAGGGAGTTGGTTATATGGAGCATTGCTGGATTGAATCCAGGAGAGGAATAGCGACTGCAAGTACTTCCCATGGGAGGCTGTTCAGTGGACCCGACATGAAATGAATTTCATAAAGAGTGAACTCTCTTCTCACCCCCAAGGAGATCCCTCTAGGACGGGGATCTCAGGGAGTGCCACATTCGTGGGGAAGCTTGCCCTGGTAATGCCTATGCTATATCCATTCTTAGGATAAAGAGTGCTTCAGTGTCCTAGGCTCTCAGTCCAGGACCATTCATTGTTCCCTCCTCCTGTGACAGAACCCAAACCCTGCCGGCGTATCTGTTCCCTCATACAGCCTCTGCCCAGCCTCTTCTCTGTGCTTTCCACTGCCTGGGGCTGCTAGTGCAGCTGCATTAATGCATTCACTTACCCCAGGCTGGGGCACTGTCTGAAATGCTGAGGGTGGGGGTTTGTGCCTGCGGGTTTCCATGTAGGATTCCCACGTGTTTGACTCATCTTGGTCTGTGCTGGTGTGTCTTGGGCCATGGGCATGGCCTGCCCTTGGGTGCAGAGTGAAACATTTTTCTTGACCCACCAGAAGAGGGGCTGGGCGAGGAGGTGGGATCTGGAAAAGGGGGCAGTCTGGCTACAGGGTGATCTGTAGAATGCAGTAGCTGCAGGTTGAAATCATCCCTGGCTCCCTCAGTGGGTAGCATCAAGAGCTCAGGCCTGCTTGGCAGGAAGGTCCCCACGCCCCTTTCTAAGGATGCTGATAAGCGTGACATCCGCTGAGCTCTGACTGACTGACCATCCTGTGCAGAGCACTCCCAGGCAGCTTGTTTCCAGGGGGCAGGAGAGGGGCTGACTATTACTGTCTTCTTAGGTTCCTCAGCTTTCCCCCATGTTGTGTTTTTACCAGAGAGCCTCTCCAGGGCTCTTGATGTTTTTACTGCCCATCTCTGAGCCTGTGAATTTCTCCTGCATCTTTTCAGAGACAGGGTGCTCTGTGGCAGGGTGTTCCATGCAGCAGGTATGGGATGTGTGGAGTGTCTCATGCAGAGGGGTTGGTTGCATGCTGGATGTGTGATGGGGTGTTCCAGGTATCAGTTAATCACATGCAGAGAATCGGAAAGGTGCCACATGAAGCGTAGTGCCACGGTGGTCATACGCAGGAGCACATCACACGGAGTGGATGTAATGAGATGTCACACCATTGGTATGGAATGGAATTCTACCAGACTAACCCGATCTCTGCCTGAACTCAGGTGAGGAATCCGGGGGCTGGGATTCTAATCCCAGCTCTACCAGCAACTTGCTGAGTGACCAGGGGCAAGTCACGTCCCCTCTCTGGGCTCCTGGTTTCCATCCCTTTTCAAACTCTGAAGAGGCTCGAGTTAGTGATAGACGAGAATCGACACCCGAGGTTAAAGGCGGAACATGTAGCAAGCAGGCCAAGGGTAAAAGAAGGTTGAAATAAAGAAGCCTTTTGCTAGTCACTCCCTGACCTCTTTGCATGTGTGCGGGATCTTTGCTCTCCCCTCACCTGCTTGTTGTCTATTTGCCTTTAAGCTCTTTGGGGCAGGGCTCATGCTTTATTCTGCGTTTGTATCACACCCATCCTGATGGGTAGGTCGAGGTGCTGCCTCAAACATAAATGACAGTCTGCGTAGTGAGGATGTTCCCTTACCCCTCTCCTGGGCCGTGCAGGTGGATAGCCACTGTTGGCAGAGCCCTGGAGTACGCCACCGTGGAATTGCTGACTGCTAGCCAGTCGCTGCTGTTAACTCCTGCTTGTCAGCCCACTGACCTTGTACTTTCCAGGACTGACTCTAAGGTTGCTCCCCAGCCTTTCTGCAACTCTCCTTTCTGATGCTCCTCCTGCACCCTCATTAGATCCCCCAGAATTCCCTTCCTCAAGGCTGAGAGAGGCCAAAGGTGATTCCTTTCCCCTAACCCCAGCCCAAACCTGGCTGTCCCCGCCCTGCCATCTCAATCTCAGCTCTGTCCTTCCGAGAAACAGGTGACCAGAACTGCAGACAGCATTCTAACTAGAGGCTTACTGAGGCCATACTAGCTTGTCCTGATTTACACTCCACACCTATTGCAAAGCCATGCAAGTTATACCACCACGGGGTAGTTCTCATTTCCTTTTATGCTGTTAAACAACATGCTGACAGAATCAGTGAATCCCCAGAGCCTGCATTCTCCAGTGCACTGCCATGTGAAGGGTGTTTTCACCCCAGGTTTCCTTAGGCTTCTGTATATCGAATGGTGTGAGTCTGAGTAGACCCGAAAGCCTCGTCGTCCTCTCCATTCCCCACCCATCCCGCAATGCTGTGTTACAACAAGAGCCTGGCATAGCCAGTAAGAAAGTGCTAGCCAGGGCCCTAGGCACAGGCCGTGAGGAGATGCTGCTGGGATGTGCTCCCTGCTGGGCACAGGTTGGGTTGCTGGCTGTGCTGGAGCTCAGACAGGATATTGCTGTCACTCTGGTGGTTTGGGGCACATGGAGGTGTGAGGTTTCTGGGCACTCTTGTCAGGCTGATCTTGAGTGTACAATGCAGGGAGAGCAGTTGGTGCTGGTGAGCAAGGGGGAGAACAGGAGACAGCTGACAAGTAGAATCACACCATATGGTCTCATTGCTACAGCCACATGCTGTTAAAGGGCCCAACCAATCTGGGGTGCTTGGGAGCAGCACCGTGTGCGAGAGACCTGCTGGGAATGCGGAGTGTGGACAAGGCATAGGAGAGAAATCTCTCAAGAAGAGGACATGCACACACCACTGCTGTAGACAGGGAGTGACTTCAAGTGCCTGCTGAGATGTTGCTGTGGGATGTTTTAGATGTTACAGAATCACAGTGACCTAAAGAGCTGAGAACAATTTCACAACAATGTCTCATCACAGAATCATAGAATCTCAGGGTTGGAAGGGACCTCAGGAGGTATCTAGTCCAACCCCCTGCTCAAAGCAGGATCAAACCCAACTAAATCATCCCAGCCAAGGCTTTGTCAAGCCTGACCTTAAAAACCTCCAAGGAAGGAGATTCCACCACCTCCCTAGGTAACCCATTCCAGTGCTTCACCACCCTCCTAGTGAAAAAGTTTTTCCTAATGTCCAACCTAAACCTCCCCCTCATCAGAGAGGAGAGGTCTGGGTTTATCTGCCAGCTGGAATTGTGCTGAAGCATCAGCAAAGTCTGCAGTGATTCTGCATAGTACACGATGGGGGCAGTAGCTGAGCGAGACAGACTGCACAAGCTTTGGGGGTTCGCTGCAGGAAGAGTTAGTGAGGGGCACGGTCATCTCACCTACATTCCTGACTTCTCTTGCAGGAGGGATTTAATTGGTTTATTTTTGTTACTCAGAGTAGTGACACCGCTTCCCTAAGAGATGCAGGGAGCCTGTGAATGTCAGAATCCCCTTTCCCCATTTTTCTTTTTCCTACAGGTCTTAATTCTCCCACTTTATATGAAAGCCAGAGAGCTGTGCTAGCTGGTACCCGGATTTCCCTGTGCAGCTGCTATGTGATCTGTCCACTAGGGGGCAGTGCTGCACTGTCAAAGTGAGCTGACCTGGGAAGCCAGCCGCAGGTTTCCTAGACAGAATATAGAATTGTGTGTTCAGCCTTTCAATAAAAATATTGAAAATAAAAATCTGAGATTATAAATCACAGACACTTCAAGACTAAAGAGATTAGCCCCTTTATGCAGTGCTCATAATTATTTGAACAACTGTCTTTGTTTAGCAGCTGTGATGTTGTTAAGGGCCTGGGTCAGAGAATCTGAAAAGCGGAATGGAATAATATTTTACCTTAGGCGTTACGCCGCTATTTGATTTAATTTTTGCTTAAGGGGAAAGCGCTGCCTGGGCGGCTTCCTTGAAACATGCTGTCCTTTGCTGTCAGGAAGGCAGCCACACTTGGACTGATCTTTAAGAAGTGCGTAGTGTAGTCGCGTACATCAGCCATCATGAAACATCTCATCAGCCCCAGTCTGAGCCTCACAGGAGCTGGAGCCGTTTGCACCTGCACAGTAGGCTACGAGGAGCAGCAGTGGGGGCCTGCTGAGTTTCCAGATCGCTGGGGTCACTGCTACCTGAACATCGACTCTGGGGTGGATTCTCTGGCTCTGCTGCACTCTGTTCAGCTAGAGGGTGCCAGCCCTGGGAACACCCACCCTCGCCTCGCCAACACTTCTCAGTTGCTGTGGTATCTGGGTGCTGCTCAGATGCTTGGGGCTGCCTCCAAGCTTCTGCTTTGCCCCTGGTTGAGATACTTGTGGTGAGGTGAGCGCAGACTCAGGTGTGATTAGGCAGGGGTGGGAAAGTGATTTCTGGCTAGTTGTCTGTGTGATGAACAGTAATGGTAAAAATTCTCCATGAGATTTCCCAAAACTCAAACAGCATTTCTGGGGAGCTGCCCAAGCAGCCAGCACTGCCACCATCAGGGCTTGTGGGAGGGTGTCAGTGGTTTGGTTCTAGGTGTCACCAGAGATTTCTCACTCTAGCTACTAACTCCCAGTGAGCTGTTTGACATCTAGAGACCAGGCTATCAGTTCATTGTGGTCAGCTGCTGATCCTTTGCAATTCAGGCACCTTAAAATGCGCTGTCCACTGGCATCTGTGATCCACAGGAAGTCCCTGTATCAAGTTGTATTTGATTATCAAAGTCATTTACTTTTCCTGTGATTCCGGTTACTCCAGTTTCCTCAGGGAGGTGTGGATCTGGTTGCATGGCAGCACGACAGAGAGAGAGGGAATGTCTGAACTGTGGATTTTTTTCTTTATACAGCTAGTTAGTAATTAATTAATAGCAAGCTTTACCAAATGCAAAGTGTTATATCATACCCAGAACTTCAGACCACCTGGTGTCTGAGATCCTCAAGCAGGTTCCAGTGTCACAAAGCAATAACTCAACAGGGAAAACACCGGGTCCAACTCTCCCTTCTTGAGTCTCTACGCAGACAAGATGAGGGTAATTTTTCAGACAAATGCTCTTTTCTAAAGGTAGGACAGCAGGGAGAACAGACACGTGATTGTGCTGGAGCACAATGCTGGCCGTCTGAGGAGAGAAACAATTCCCAGCCACCCCCAGGGAGTCTCTGGGATACAGGGTTATTTTAGAGAGAGTGGCTTTTTTGGCACATTGGTCCTGCCTGTACAAAGTGCTTCATAGCTGGAGGTGTAACTGCCATGAGCCTGGGCCCAGCGCCTGCCACTGTAAGCTCCCCCGTACTCCCGCACCAATGCATGAAACTCCTAGAGAACATGGCCAGGATTCTGTAGCCTGATCTATAGATTATGTACTAATTACATTGATTACTTAAGAATTCCAAGTTCTCACTTTGCAGGTTGGCAGGTATTTGTCCCAAGATCAGGCCCAGTATTATTCAAATTATTATGTGCACAGCAGCAACACTCTCTCTATAGGAGCGCTTCTGTATTTGCAAATAGTTTATTAATACATTTATCTCAGTCACAAACACCCCAACTTAGTAAGGTAGATAGAGATACTACAGAATGTACATCTGCACATCATATACTCTCACCATCTCCTGTAGAACAACCTGAAATGTCAGCCGTCATCTTCCACATCACCATCACCTCCCCTCTCATCATCAGTGGCCATTATTCTGGCACCTCCCGGGGCTACGTCTTTCTCCCTAGGCTGGGATGCAACTCTTGTAGTATGTTATGCTGATGCCACCATGTCTAATGCTCCTATGTTTAGTCATCTCCGGATGTTTACTCATGTTTCTGTGGTTGGCAGGTGTCACTATGGTCAATATCCCCCTTGCACACCTTATTTTCAGTTTCCCAAAACTCAGGGGTGACCATTAGATCATTTATCTGTGCCAAAATTCATGGGCCTCAAGCCTTATGCTAACTGCTGGAGGTAATGTCTCACAGGGTACAGACCTATAGATTCCTTGCATTACCACTGAATATAATGCAAACAGAATATAATGAAGGCAGAGCAGTGAATATAATGAAGGCAAGCTAGCCTGATGGGCTACAATTTGGAAGGCGGAACCTGCTTTCATGGAGGGGAGTAACGTTACTGGTGATGATTCTGGTGCAAGGCTCCTAACCTTTAGAGAGCTCTGAGAGGAGCCATTTGCTGGGCAGGTTTTCTGTGCTGGCTTCTGCGAGGGCCTGGAATAAGCTAAATCTGGGAGCTGCACTTTAGCTTTTGTCCAAAGGACTAGGGCTAGGCTGGCAGTGGATCTCTAACAGGATCTCCAGTGTTCTTGGCACCTGCTATCTCCCTCCAGCCTGAGGAGCATCACGGCTGGGCCCTGTGTTGTAATTTCATGGGACTGACTCGGAGTACCCTGTGGCTGCTGTCCCCGGGGTTAGGGGCTGCAGATAAAGCCTTGGAGAGCCTGCTGCCCAGCATTACAATAACTAATCCTATGGGGGATGGACAGAGGTGGCAGACCATGTATGCATCACCTCAGCAAATGGCAGCTCCGTCTCTGCCCAGATATCCAATCCTGTTACCGGCAGCACCTCACTGGTGTCCATAGCGCAGTGACTGCTAAGAAGAGGGACCACCCAGACCTGCAGCTTGTCAGCATTTTAGCGGCTGACCCCACTGCCGGTGCCCAATGGTTCAGTCATACTCCCAGCAGTTCATCAGCCACCAAGGCAAACAATTACGTGGCCTTTACAGCCACCATCCTGTGCTGGGGCCTGGAACCCCATGGCTGCCAGTGGTGTTCATGTGCTTGGCCTGATGCAGAGCACGGGATCCCATGCTTTGCTGTTCAAACCTTTGCCTCCATTGCTTTCATTGAACAGCTTCTTTTTGTTTAAACTCGCCCCTGAAAATAGCTCTTGGAGGAATGTGAAATGCAAATGAGCCTCATAATTTTATTTGTTTCCCTAACACACATGCAGCTATCATGAAAAAATATTAAACCCTGGGGGTTTCCCATACAAATGGAAAATTCTGCTAGGCACATGTCACAATGGCTTAGATAGTCTCATTATGTTGCCTGCAGCTAAAGCTCCTGGAGCAGTAAGTCAAACGGAATATATAAAAAAAAAAATTCTGGAAAACAACAACCCCCTGGTGGGAAGCTACTGCTTGTCAACTTGGTCTCTGCAGAGAGAGGCAAGATTGAGCAGAGGCTGGTAAATTTAGCTGCAGAGCACGCAGGCTGGTTCACCACAGGCAGTGTGCAGGGGGAGGCCTCCCTCAAGGAGCCGTTGGTGCTTGTAAACAATATGTCAGAATGGAGAGGACATTTTTCTCAGGAAGGCTCCTGAGGCAGCTGGATGTCAGAGTGACTGACCCTGTATCTTTGTCTCTAGTCGGTGGAGCAGGGTGAGCTATAGAGCTGCAAGGAGGGCAGGAAAAACAGCACGAGGTCAGTGACTATTTTTAACTCCTCTTAAAAGAAAATCTTTCTTTTCCTTCTGCCGTTTTATTCCCATTTCACATGGGAAAGTTTCTTTCTCTCTCTCTCTAACCGCCTACCTGTGTGTCTAGCCTGCCTCCGTTGTGGCTTACCCTTCCTTAGCTGTTGCTTTGCCTCCAGCAGTGGGTGGCGGCCAGAGGGAATTTAAGACCCTTATTAATGTTGCTCGGTTTTTGCTGTGGTCTGTGAGCTAAGCTTAGAGAATCCCACAGGAGATTCCTGTTACTCTTCAAGTCATCAGTGAAGTGAGATCAGTGGGTCTCAATCTGAAGTACAGTTATCAGCATTAAAAACTGCTGCATGTCATGACTTGAAATCTCTGCTCAGAGGCTCAGGCCTGGGATGGGGGAGCTGTGGGTCAGGACAGAGGTGTATCATCCGAGCTGTTTGTGGAGGACTCGGCAAAAGCAATAAAATGCACCAAGTCCATCTGTCCTAATGTACGCACATCCAGTGCTTTCCCTCCAGGCTCCCTGGTTACTCAGCACATGCAGGCCCAGTCATTGCGTGCTGCTTTCAAACCCCTTTTTATTCAAAGGGGTTTGTTTTTTCATTTGACAAGTCAGGCCATGAACTGTTCAGAAAGGGGAAAGAGACACTTCCAGAAAGGAGATCCTGCAGCCTCCCGTTCAGTGGGAATGGGAGAATGAAATTGTCTCTAAATCAAGGAATCTAAAAAGGGGCAAAGTAGGTCAGTCATTTGAGAGAGAGGCAGAATGTGAGTGTTATTCCTCCCAAGAACAATGTATCTGTCTGGAGCCAGAGGGGTTCTCTAGGTTATTACCTACACAATACAAGTCAAAATGTTTGAGAAAGCCATGTCCAGTGCTGCTTGTGCGGGAGCCAGGATTTTCATTAGGAAGAGGTACATGTTTGGGGAGCTTGGAGTGTAATTCAGAATTCCACTCAGAATGGAGTGGGGCAGTTTTATCTTCATTTGCTGAGCAGCATGAGTAGCTGTCTTTTTCCTGTCAAAACAGATGTTCGCTATGTCTGATGGCAGCTAAAACGGTGTCACTCAAAAGAAATTATAGTCCTGAGTGCTGAGCCCTGGTCTCCATCCTGCCAGTGAATCCTGAACACCTGGCTCACGCTTGGGGAAGAACAAGAGGTCTCAAGGGAAATACAGCAACACACGTTGAACTGGTTAATTCCAAAATCAGGTCAAGTTGAAGCTAAAGTCCCATCTGGGCATGTGCTAAAGGCCTCAAGTTTAAATGAAATGTTGATTTAAAGGCCCATACTAAACCTGCTGCTCTAACATTGAGGCATCTGTTTGCTCAGCAAATTGTTGTCCGTTCTGTGGTTGAGATCAGTTTTGCTGCTTTTAGTTTGTGTGGTGTAGATGCTGTTTCAGTGCTTCCTGTTCTAAGCTGTATGTGATCTACAGAGCTGCTCACTTTGGGGTGCTGTTTCTGGTCTTCTTCAATAGAACATGATGAAACGGATTAAAATGGAATTAATTCACTTTTACATCCTTAAATAGGACCAGAGGCAGCAGCTACTGAATGTGCCCTTTGTGTCTTGGTCTGTTTTGGTGTCCCTGGCCTCTGTTTGCCAGAAGCTGGGAATGAGCAAGAGGGGCTGGATCACTTGAGGATTCCCTGTTCTGTTCAATCCCTCTGGGGCACCTGGCTCTGGCCACTGTCGGAAGACACGATCCTGGGCTAGATGGACCTTTGGTCTGACCCAATAGGGCCATTCTTATGTTTGATGACAACCTGTCTGTCTCTTTCCATTTAAACCTTCTGGAGACTAGAGGAGGGGATACTAACAGCAAGCAGATAAATGTGCTGAGTCCATACTCGGTGGGGGAGAGAAAGTTGTCTTCCTAACATCCTAGTGCGGATGAGTAGAGCTAATGAATTAACAGCCACGTATAACTGGGCGCCTTGTCCAGATTCTTGGCACCCTGAGGACCTGGGTTCATTGGAAACAGTAACTGAGGTGGCGCCTGCCCTCACTGATTTTTCAGGGCTGGATTCTAAGCCAGTATTGAAAAGCTTTGCCCAGTTTTGTGGAGAAGGGCAAAGTGCCTGTCTGACATTTTTAGCAGTGCTTGGGTTTGTAACTTACTGTTTCAACATCTGCTAAGCATGCAATTGCAGAATCTCTGGGTGGGAGTCCCACTGCTGGTGCATTTGGTAGTGTCATTTCTTTGTGCTATCAGAATGAGGAGTGTTGAGTATCTTGACAACGGTCATGTGGACGTGAGGCCTGGGATTTATTTTACCCATCCACCCCCACTCCTGGGGGTGATTGATTTTACAATTCTTTATAGGAAGGTTCTCAAAATAAAGCTATTTAAAAATGCAGACCATTGTGACTCTTGCATGGGGCAGTGTCAGTCACCGTCCGGCTGAGGAATAATATAAATGATGAAACCTGCAGCACACAGGTCACAAATGTGAGGACTGAGGCTAAGGGAACATACAGAATGCAACAGAGAGGATGTGCAGGAAATGAACAAGGATGAGCACCACAGCCTCTGGGCAGCGAGGGGAATGAGAAACAGAGAATTCCCATTACATGCAGTGCCCTCTCCAGTTGCCGCATGCAGGCGGCAAGCAGAAGTTTTACTGAGCTGAAGTACTAATGAGCAGCTGTAAAATATTGCTGATGCCCACCTGCTGCTCTCTAGTGAACTGAAATTTTCATCAAAATTTCAAATTTTGACAGCAAAAGAATTCTTTCCGGAACATGTTTATGCAAAACCTTTCCATTTTTGACCAGCTGTCTCAATGCCACTCTCTCCTGTGCATCTAGATCCCTCCTACACTCTCCCACCCCCACTCTCTCATCCAAAGTGCTTCACAAACTCCAGTGGTGCAGCACAAAAGAACATGTTCTTTCTGTGTGGAGAGTGTCACTATGCCTCAGTGGGTCACAGCTGAAGATGCCACATTTCCAGGGTGGGTTGTTTTTTTTTTACCTTCTCCCATGGGGAGGGACTGCTCTCAGTCTTAGTTTGTGGAAAATTATAGGCACAAGATGGAGTCCAGGGTCACATGAGCAGGTCACATGGCCTTGCATGCTTTGATGACTCATAGGAGCAGCCATTACCCCTATTTTGGCTAAAGTGTCCACAGGAAGGCTCACCAGGCTGGGACAAGCTCTATGGCCCACTGTGTTCTGTAATGGGCCATCAGTTTGAATGATCCATTCAGAATGTGCTGGCTAGACTGGATGTAAATTACCTTGTGGGTGTTACCCCAGGAGCAAACACATTTGAAATACTGGTACATAGTCAGTATTCGTAACTTTAGATACAAAGATGATACATGCATACAAACATGATAATCATACTCAGCAAATCATAATTTTTCCATTGACATCTGACAGTGGTATACTTTGTAAAAGATTTGTTGCAATTGTCTAACAGTGGCAATATTAATGATATAAATGGTCATGTTCCTTTCATACAGCATCACATGGGGCCAATGTCTGTGGAAGTGGGAGGGGCGGTTAGTCATTTTATGCATAGCAAGAGAGGAGATTAGCAACTTTCAAAGAACCAAATCCAGATTATGCAATGTTGTTCTAGCCATATTGGTCCCAAGATATTAACGAGACGAGGTGGGAGAGGTAATATTTTTATTGGACCAACTTCTGGACCAAGTCCAGATTAGTGAGCCAGCAAATAGTTTCAGACGTAGCTTAGGAGACTAGTGATGAGGCAGAGACCAAGTGTGAGCCTTTGCATCCTCCAGTGAATAGGAAGGTTTGAATTTAAGTGGGAATGGTAGTTGTAATATGACAAGGCTGGAGATTGACTAACTTTCCTAAAGCTGCTTGTGCCTACCGAGATCTTTGCAGCAAAGATGTAGAACCCAGTCCAGTGCATCTAGCTAGAGATCTTCTGTTCATGAATGAATTGTTAATCAGTGCAAACATGCCAGGGTGATAGGTGTTGCATCCGAGGTCAAATGTGCTCTGCTGAATAGCAGTTTTAAAACATGTTTCAGGTTTGCTGATTCTGGGAGCTAGAAAGCCTGACACTTACAGCAGGGTCTGAGCATGGAGTGTTTCTTTGGCTGTATAGGCAAGGGGACTGAGCTGCCTGTGTGTCTTTCCTCTTCAGGGTCTGATGCATTCCAGTGGTCCAGTCGGCCGCCATCGCCAGCTGATACTAGTTCTAGAGGGAGAACTGTACCTTATCCCCTTCGCACTCCTGAAAGGAAGTTCCTCGAATGAGTACCTCTACGAGCGCTTCAGCCTCATCGCAGTACCATCCATCCAGTCACTGAACCCCAACTCCAAGGTACCGCTCCAGCCCCACGCTCCCAATGCTCCTGCTGTGAGGTGTGAGACATGCAGGGGCCCCATCCATGCCATGTGAGAGCTGAAGCCGCTCCATGCTGTAAAGGCTCACCCTGCAAGGGCCCCAGACTGAACCACAGGGATTATTGTCTCTTCCAGCGGCTACGAAAATGGAAATCACAAACCTACCAACTTCCAGGGCACTGGTGCTGAATGTGCTGAGCACTAACAGTGTACTTTGATGCTTTCCAGAACAGAGTCAGGCGCGGTCCCTACCCCAAGGAGATCACAGATCATGTCAAGGCAGTGGCTGGGATTTCTTTCTTAACTAGACTGGAGGTTCTGGGTGGGTTGAGCTCCCATGCAGACTGAGTGACCTAAACTGAGTTTCCCTGGTGAGTTAATCACATCCTAGCAATCTGCTCATATGTTTGCCTGCCTGCCTGTTCCCCTGTGGCGCTGGCCACTGATTTCTCATAACATTGAGGGCACAGGTCAAAGCTGATACTTTAAGCAAATCCTGGGGAAATACCATTTTCATTGATATATGGCAATAACCTTCTGCTTCTAAAAGCCCAAAAGTCTATGGGGAGTTCAAGGCCAACATTATACCATCAAAGAATGCCACAGATCTTGGTCCGATTGCTCAGAACAGAGTCCCATGGTACATCCTGCATTATTGCCATGTGAAACAGTTCTCTAAATAGGAGGATGGGCCTGATTTTATCATTGCTGTTGATGTAGATGACTTGGAGTTTCCCATTCTGGATTAGCCCCCAGGAGTCAATCTGTCTCTGGCCAGTACTTGATATTGAACTGCCACAGCACATTTGTTGGTCAGAGGTTTCTACTGACCTGACTGCAGTGACACCCAGCTACAGTTAATTTAGAGCCCAGCAATGCATATGGATCATTCAGATGATTCCTTTCAGTGTCTATTACTTTGTGTTTGTCAGCAGTGAACTTCCTCAGCCACTAGATATAGAGTCATAGAGTTTAAGGCCAGAAGGGATCATTAAATCATCTAATTTCCTGTATATCACAGATGATTACATTTCACCCAGTTACACCCGTATTGAACCCAATAACTTATATTTGACCAATGCGTGTCTTCAGAAAGGCATCCAGTCTTAGTCTGAAGACATCAAGAAATGGAAAATTTACCACTTCCTTGGTAGTTTGTTTCAATGGTTAATCACTCACTGTTAAAAAAAAAAAAAAAAAAAGGCGTAATTTATCATTTTAATTTGTCTGGCCTCAGCTTCCAGACATTATTATTGTTCTGCCTTTCTCTGCTAGATTAAAAATCCCTTCAGTACCTGGTATTTTCTCCCCATGAAGATACTTATATGCTATAATTACACACATTTGAATATTGCCACAATATTAGCACTTTTCCAGTGTTCCTGATTTTTCCCCGTATTGCAAGATTTGTTAAAAGTTATTATCAGCAGGCTAGAGATTTCCTCAGCCAACTCTTTTAGGACTCTTGGGTGCAGGTTATCTGGACCTTTTGATTTAAAAGTATTTATCCCTAAGATATGTTTAAAATCCTCCTTAGTTACTAATAGAATGGAAAATATTTCATCCTCATGTGATATATCATTCTGCTTCTTTCCAAAAACAGAAAGAAATATTTATTGAACTCTGCCCAATTGCCTCATTTGGTTAGGTCCCTCTGAAGCTCCTCACAGTCTTTTCTAGTCTTGACTAACCTACATAATTTTGTCATCTGCAACTGTTGCCAGCTAAGGAATGATTTTTATTTCATCCTTTGTAAAGCACTTTTCATCCTGAACATCCCAAAGGGATTTACAAGCAGGAATTGGTTCATTCACCCTTCACAGTACTGACTGTTTCAGAAATAGCTCATAATAGATTCCTTAAATTTCATAACCTGACAAATATAAACAAGGTCAACAGGAAAAACGTATGTTGAATGGGATAAAAAACTTCCTAACTGTAAAAACGATTAGTCAGTGGAAAAAGGAGTCTTTTTCAAGTAGTGTCCCTACGGGTGCTCCACGCCAAGATATGCATGTGCCCATGTGCTCTTCATTGGAGATCTACATCAGCAGTGTCCAGTGGTCTGCACCTGCGTCCTAGACACACTCAGGCCCCTCATGGGGGACAGACCTGCCACCACTCCAGTTCCCGCTAAGCCACCTGCAGCTTGAGATGGAGCACTGCACTGCCGTTAGCTGGGCCATGTGGCTCAGGTACACCTGTCTCTTATGTTTTCTGTTATTTAGCACAGTTCGTGTTGGGGGGAGGGGTCCCCCTAACTCTCTCCTTTTGTCCAATTTTTCTCGAGCCTCAACCCAAGGTCTGAAGTGCAGGTTATGCCCAACATGTCAGGCTTCAAACCCTGCCAGACTTGCCATAGGTCTCCCTCTGCGGCAACAGACATTCAAACTGCCTCTGCTGGCTTGGGGAGTCTCACATCCCCTCCAAATGTCAGATCGGCTCAGGATTTAAGAGCAGATCTAAGAGGTTGAGGGAGGATAGAATAAAACCCCTGTTAATGGAGCGCTCACTTGCTGAGACCCGCAGGGTCCAAGCCATCCCGTTGTATGTCAGCCCCACCCACCACCTCTGTTCTGGCAGTAAGCAAAGACCCTGACGCACTGCAGCACCACCCAGACCTTTACAGAAGACACGACCCATTCTCCAGAACAGGATAAGAGAAGGGAAAAGTCCTCTCCTCCCCCCATCTGTGCCCCAGGAGACCTCACATCCCACTACAGGCATCACTGAGGCGCCCATCCCCTCCGGTACTGATTCCACAACACTGGCAAAGAAGCCACGTACTGAGAAGCCTCCTAAAGTGCCATCAACCTTGGCGCTGGACCAGGTACTTTCAAAACATAAGAACTCCGGAGTCCAGACTAAATCCTCGTCACATACTAATCACTCTTCGGTACTGTCTCCACCTGACATACAGACTCCTGAGGATCCCTATCTTCAGTGCCCAGACTGTCCAGACCTGTGTTCCACCTTGGAAGAGCATGAATTACAACTATTGACCAGTACTGAGAGACACTCTCCACAGGCACCAACTCATTTTACAGAACCTACTTGCCCTCTATCTATGCCAGGGTCCCCACACAGACTCTGAGGGTTCTGAGAGAGATTTCCAGTGGGTACCAACATGACTTCCCCTAGTGCTGCCTCATGAACCAGCCAGCTATTGAACATGTTTGCTGATAAAGGTACAAGTTACCTCCCTGGGGCCCAGTACTGACTTGATCTCTGGTACTGGCACTTTCTGCTCCTCTGATGGACATGGGGGATGATATCTCATCTGACTCTGAGGTGTCTGTAGTAGGGTCCTCTGCCTCGTTCCCTGGAGGTCCAACCTGAGGAGGAAACTCCCAGCAGGCAATATATCCAGAGACTCTGGCAAGGACAACCTTGGGGCCCTCCCCTTTTCCCTTATGCCCCACCTCAGAGGATATGTTTGAATCTGTGGGCCCCCTACAGCGACCAGTTCTATCGGGCCTGGTCTCATAAGAAAAATATCAAGAGCAACAACCAGCTACCTCAAGCCTTGTCCGTCCGGTGCATTTCACTGTGTAGGAGGAATCAGCTGATGAGGAAGAAACACCTTCCTCCCACAAGTCCTTCTTTTCACCAGATGGAGGTGGAGATCATGTCTCTTCCACCATCTTACCCTGATGATTTCAAGGCCTTTCAAGACCTGAGGAAATGTACAGTGGACAGTTTACAAATTCTGTTGGCGGAGATACAGGAACTGCAACGCTCCCTGGTGGATATTCATCAGACATCTCCCCCCGGCCAGGATTGCCTTTCCCATCAATGACATTGTTAGCTCTAGCATGCCCGGTATGGCAAACTCCAGCTACTATCCTGCCTACATGCAAATGGGCTGACAAAAAATACTGTGTTCCACCCAGAGGCTCAGAATATTTTTTCTCGTAGGCTACATACAACAATCTGGTTGTTGAGGCTGCAGATAAGAGGAACACACAGCACAGATTCCATTCAGCACCATCTGACAAAGAGCTGAAGCAACTGGACCTTCTTGATCACAAGAGCTACTCCTTGGCTTCTTTGCGATTCAGAGTAGCCAATTACCAAGCACTGATGGCGAAGTGTGTCTTCACAAATTATTCCAAGTTCTTAGCCTTTACTGAACTCTTGCCTCAGGATCAGAGAAAACAATTTCACCAGGGCTATGCATCCCATGGCTATGGCAGTACTCATGCACCTAGCTTCTTGGGTGCAGTCCTCTGGTTTCTCCCAGGAGGTCCAAAATACTGTCAAAGATCTTCCTTTTGCAGAACCCAAGTTGTTTACTGACACCACAGATGGGTCTCTCCATTCTCTCAAAGACTCTCAGGTGACACTATGATCTCTGGGCATTTATACAGCTGCAACAAAAAGAAAACAACACAAGGTCGCAGATGGCTCAATGATCCCTTCAGTCCACTACCCACCCACACAATTGGCTGAAACCCTTAGGAAGAAGCCCGGATTCCATAAGAAAGGGCACTCCTTTACAGCAACCTCCCAACCAGTGACGTCCTCAGACTGGTCAAGGGTCACAACCTACCTTCTGCTTCAGATTCTATGCTGCACCTCCCCGACATCCACACTTATGGGAATTGTCTTTCCCATTTTATACCTTCCTGGGAGCTCATCACCTCAGAGAGATGGATTCTGGAGGTGGTTTCCACAGTCTTTTCCATTCAGTTCACCTCCTTAACACCCTCTTGTGCCCCACCTTGTCCTCCTTCAGGGACCCTTCTCACAAGGATATCTTGAGAAAGGAGATACAGTTCTTCCTAACAGTGGGCTGATCAAATTCATTCCACTGGACTTCATCCAAAAGGGGTTCTACTTTAGGTTTTTGCTGGTCCTGAAAAGCAATGGGGGACGGAGATCAATTCAGGACCTCAGGACTTTGAACATTTTTGTCTAGGATCAGCAGTTCAGAATGGTAACCACAGCAATAATAATTCCTTCTCTGGATCTGGGAGATTGGTTCATTTCCCTCAACCTTCAGGATATTTATTTTCATATCGCCATGCACCCCTCACACAAATGAGTCCTACATTTCATGGTAGGTAGGGATCACTGTCAGTATCATGTCCTACCCTGCAGCCTTTCCACCATCCTAAGAGTCTTTGCCAAGGTCCTATCAGTTGCCACAGCCCATCTTTGCCCGATGGGAATAATTGTCTTCCCCTACCTGGATGATTGGCTCCTGAAAGGCCTTTCGTTTCTACAGGCTCAGACAGCAAAGCCCTTTCTCCACCTCCACACAGAAAAATCTACTCTCATACCCACTCAATGCAGAGACTTCATTGGGGCTACTCTGGACTCCTCTACTGCCAGGGCATACCTGCCCAAACACAGATTTGCCACAATGTCCAACCTTGTTTCAAAGCCCACAAACTGCAGGATGGCCTTGCCTACAACTTCTGGGTCATATGGCAGCTTGTACATTTGTGACACCCTTGGCAAGATTACAGTCTTGGTGTCTTCAGGCCTGGCTGATAACTGTCTATACCCTCAACAAGCACAGTCAATGCAAACAACTGTCGGTTATTCAGAGGGTACTTCAGTCTCTCAGTTGGTGAGAAGATACACAAAAGAAGTTCTGTTCCTGCAACCCCCTCCCATGAGAGTCATCACTATAGGCACCTCCCTGATAGATTGGGGTGCCCACTCCCAGAACCTCACCGCTCAAGGAAGATGGACCGCGCAGGAGGCTATCCTCCATAGCAACATAATATGTTATGCTTGCAACTAGGACTGTGAAACAGTTAAAAAATTGAAGTTTTAATTGCACTGTTAAACAATAATAGAATACCAAGTTAAATGTATTATAAATATTTTGGGATTTTTTTTCTACATTTACAAATATATTGATTTTAGTTACAACACAGAATACAAAGAGTACTGTGATCACTTTATAGTATTGTTTTTATTACAAATATTTGCACTGTAAAAAAGATAAAAGAAATAGTATTTTTCAATTCATATCATACAAGTACTGTAGTGCAATCTCTTTATCGTGAAAGTGCAACTTACAATTTTTTTTTTACATAACTTCACTCAGAAACAAAACAATTTAAAAATTTAGTGCATACAGGTTCAACCATAAATGGGGATATGAATGTTTAGTATATCTGGTACTTTAAATACCTTGCAACACCAGCTACAACGGTGCCATGCGAATGGCTGGTCTCACTTTCAGGTGACGATGGAAGGGTTTTCAGTTTTCACCCCACCCAACCACAACAAGGTTTATCAAAGTCTTCTTCAACCTCTTCCCTCCCATCAAGGAACCATCTCCACCACGGGACCTCAGCTTAATCTTCAATGCCCTGAGAAAAAGCCCCCTTTGAATGTATGTTGAATTGTTCCCGCCTTCATCTGTCCCTTAAGACTAAGTTCCTCTTACCCGTCACCTCAGCAAGGAGGATAGGGAAGCTTGGAGCTTTGATGGCTGACTCACTATATACGGTATTTCATCATGACAAGGTGTTGACATGTCTACCCCTTGCTTCCCCTTCCAAGAGTCATTGCTCATTCCACCAGGGATCAATCTAGCACAGCAGCCCTGCTGAAAAACATACCTGTCCTGACAGGTCAGCCACCCGGTCCTGGGTTCATGTTTTCCTAGCAGTACACTCTTGTCAGGTCTGGATGCAGTTACATGGCTTTCGGCGAGTCTGTTCTACGTTCTGAACTTAATCCACCTCCTTGGCACCCTTCTCCATGATGCAAGTACTGCTCAGAAGTCTCCTGATGTGGAGCACCCATAGGGACTGTCAAGGTTCCTCCCCCACTCTGAACTTTAGGGTACGGATGTGGGGACCTGCATGGACACGTCTAAGCTTAATTACTAGCTTAGATCTGGTAACACTGGCACCATCCAGAAATTTCAGTGTCTGGATCACTTTCTGTCCCCCCAAAACCTTCCCCTTCCTGGGCAGCCTTGAGAGGCTTTTTCACCAAGTTCCTGGTGAACACCGATCCAATCCCTTGGATCTTAACACAAGGAGAATTTAACCATCCCTTCTCCCTTCCCCCACCAATTCCTGGTGAGTCCAGATCCAATCCCCTTGGATCTTAACACAAGGAAAAAATCAATCAGGTTCTTAAAAAGAAAGCTTTTAATTAAAGAAAGAAAGGTAAAAATTATCTCTGTAAAATCAGGATGGAAAATACTTTACAGGGTAATCAGATTCATATAGCCCAGAGGAACCCCCTCTAGCCTTAGGATCAAAGTTACAGCAAACAGAGGTAAAATCCTCTCAGCCAAAAGGAACATTTACAAGTTGAGAAAACAAAAATAAGACTAACACGCCTTGCCTGGCTATTACTTACAAGTTTGAAACATGAGAGACTGATTCAGAAAGATTTGGAGAGCCTGGACTGATGTCTGGTCCCTCTTAGTCCCAAGAGCGAACAACCCCCAAACAAAGAGCACAAACAAAAGACTTCCCTCCACTAAGATATGAAAGTATCTTGTCCCCTTATTGGTCCTCTGGTCAGGTGTCAGCCAGGTTTACTGAGCTGCTTAACCCTTTACAGGTAAAAGAGACATTAACCCTTAACTATCTGTTTATGACCGGGACATTACTCGAAGATGGAGAGGTTACTTACCTTGTATAGCAGTGGGAGTTCTTTGACATGTGTGTCCCTATGGATGCCCCCCCTCCCCGCCTTGGAGTCTGACTCTTTCTACTTCCATGCTTGAGAAGGATTGGGAGTGGTGGCAGGTCCACCCCTCCCTCTCTCCCCTCGGATCGGGGCACAAGGGTATCTAGGGCACAGGCATGGACCCCCACTGACACTGCTGATGAAAATCTCCAAACAAGAGCACATAGACGTGTGCATATCATGACATGGAGCACCCACACTACACAAATCTTTAAGAACTCCAATTACTGCACCAGGTAAGTGACCTTTTCATCCTGTGGAATCCCCGTTTCCAGAGCTCACCAATGCCAGACTAGATAATTAAACTACTGGGGTGCTGTACAGAGTGACTGGACTGAGGAGGAGGCATGGGCTTGTGGTTACAGCACAAGGCTGGAAGTTGAGATTTAGTTAATATTGCTGGCTCTGCCATAAACCTCCAGTGTGACCTTGGATAAGTCACTTCCCTTTTCTGTGGATCCATTTCCTCTGCCCCGAAAAGGAAGTAGTAATCCTGCCCTGTGTCAAAGTTAGACTCAGGACTCACAGTTTGTCAGACTACTCTGTTTTATTAGCACAGCGCTCTGCTAATAACACCCAGATAATGTGAGCACCATGCAAGACACAAACTATCTTATTTATACATTTAAAAGGGCGAGAACTTAACAAGATAACAAAGGAAGCAGAATCTGATACGTTTACCTGGGCTAGACATGCATATCTTATTTCCTTACTATTACTGATCTTCTGTTAATGTTTCGCCATTAGCACCATTGTTTATGCCCAATGTTTCTTTTCCTGGCACCTGTATTTCAGCATTTCTTATTTCTGCTTAAAGGTACATACAACATTTCTTTAATCCATTCTTATTTTTACAATATAATTCATTCTACTTTCACACCTGCCTCCGAACGGAGCCGGTATGTAAAGGAGTACAGCTTGGATGGAAGAGGCTAAAGAAATGCAAGGCATTGTTCTAATGATAAAACCATCTCGCTGTTACAGAGCCCCGGCCACCCCAGACATTCCTGTGGGGAGGCAGGATGCTTGCAAGGCCACGGCTACAACAGACAGTTCTTTGACCCCTATTTTCTCTCTCTCTCTCTAGTCCCTTATGAAGAAGAATGCTCCTGCTTATTCCAGTTCTACCTCAATGGCAGCTGTCATAGGAAATCCCAAACTCCCTGCAGCAGTGATGGACAGATGGCTTTGGGGGCCTATGCCCTCTGCAGAAGAGGAGGCCTATATGGTATCTGAATTACTTGGCTGCCAGCCTCTGGTTGGCAACGTGGCAACGAAAGAGAGGGTCATGAGCGCACTCACTCAGGCAGAGTGTGTCCATTTTGCAACCCATGTTTCCTGGAAGCTGGCTGCCTTGGTCCTAACGCCCAATGCTGATAGCAACCCAGCCAATAGCAAGAGCTCCTTTGGGAATCCCTACACAATTCCAGAATCCCTCCGGATGCAAGATGATGCCAGTGATGTGGAGAGTATCTCAGACTGCCCTCCTCTCCAGGAGTTTCTGCTCACAGCAGCCGACGTTCTGGATCTGCGGCTTCCTGTCAAATTAGTGTTTCTTGGCTCCTACCAAGAGTCCAACAGCAAAGTCACTGCTGATGGGGTCGTTGGCTTGACACGGGCATTCCTGGCTGCTGGGGCTCAGTGTGTCCTGGTGTCACTCTGGCCTGTTCCTGTTGCCGCTTCCAAAATGTTTGTGCACGCCTTCTATGCCTCCCTCCTTAATGGAATGAAAGCCAGCGCAGCCATCGGAGAGGCCATGAAAACGGTGCAGAGCAGCAAGCAGTTCTCCCATCCATCCAACTGGGCAGGTAGGAGGAATCCGCTTCTTGGGGCTGTTCTCATAATAAACAGGAAAGAGTTTGTAGGAGAGACATTTACACCAGTTTGTTTGTGTTTGTGTTTGTGTTGAGCAAGGAGCTGTGCTAGCAGCAGAGTGCATGAGTAACACTCTGTGCCCTTACAGCGGCCAGAAGCTGTGTATCAGACCTGATTCTGCTCTGAGTGTTGCTGAATGACTGGCCAGTGGGAAATATCCCTTCTTCAATGTAACAATGGGAGAGCATGTGTTTGACATAATTTATAGCGTATGAAATGCACCTGTCTCATTAGGCAGGTTTAATAATTAGGAAGACCTGATATGCTAAGGGCCATGCAGGCAGGAAATTACCCAGGATTCCCAGCTGATAACAGACAAGATTCTTTTTCTCCCTACAGATTACAGATCAGGATGCGTTATTCTTACTGATATGTGTCTAGCACAGTACAGCAGAAAGATTTGATTCCCATTAGTGTAATGGTGGGGTGGAGGGTGTTTCTTGAATGGCACTGTAACAACGGTGCGGCAATCCACTGAGGAGGATGTGTATTTAATTCAACACTTTAAAATTAAATGTGCTGGATAGTTCAGTGATGAGAGATAAGGAACCAAGACTATTCACCCTTCTTGTATCTTGGCTAGAGACTATGAGGAATAGTGCCCACCCTAAGAACGTCCCAGAATTCCAGAGAGATGAAGCTTTTCCGGAGTTTGTAAGAATACTGGCAGTATTCCCATGACAGCAGCATTTTTCTCTAGAACTGACAGTCTCATTCAGTGCATGTCTTCTGCACACTTGGGTTAGATTATAGTGGAGCAAACTAGTGGACCTGCCACCAAAAGCTGATGTGTGACCCTAGCCATGTTGAGGACACGAGTGTACAGGGGCGGGAGGAAGAGTTCTTTGTACTGCCACTGGGGGAGGCTGATATTTGCATGGTGCACAAGCTAGCGGCCTGGGCAAAGCAGGCATCTTTCCCCAGACAGGAACAGCTCTCTGTTTTCAGGGTTCGTTCTATTGTTTGCTGGCAGTGTTCAGCTTTTATTGATTTCTGCTCCTGTAAAGGAGACGAGGAGCATGCTAGGGCAAGTCTCTGCATTGCCACATTTTTCCACAAACAGTATTGATTTCATAAAGCGGGAGAGCAGAGAGCATTGAAGAAGCATCCTAGAAGTTAGGTGCCTGGGTGGCGTGCAGGCAGCTGTTCTGGATTCTCCCTTCTCCATGGGTAGGCACATAACCCAGCAAGGGGCAATGAGCTATTCATTTCTGTTAGCTTGAGGGAGGCAAAGTATTTGTTTTTCTGGGACAAGAGGCGATTAAGAAGCTCTTCCTCTGAATCCTGCAGGCTTCATGCTCATTGGGAGTGATGTGAAGCTGAACAGCCCTTCCTCGCTAATTGGACAGGCCCTGACAGAGATTCTGCAGCACCCGGAGAGAGCACGAGATGCCCTGAGAGTCTTGTTACATCTGGTAAGTGAGAAGGAGCTGCCATAAGAATAGCCCCTGCAGCCCCAGAGAGGTGGCAATAAGACCCTTGCAGTCTTGCTTTGGAGAGGCTGTCAAGGCTCCTTCCTGCAGCCTGGAAAGTTCCATCGAAATATACAGACACAGAATGTGGGTCCCTGCCTTGGAGTATGGCAGACGCCTCCTCTTAACTTTTGGAAGATGATGTCATCTGTGGCCAGGTGTCTCTGAATGTTGAATGGGTGGGGATAACTTCAGGAGTAAACCCCCAACCCTCCTCCTCCCTCAGCCTGTGTCATCCCTGCAGCTACTCCCTGTCCCTGGGAGAAGAATGGGACACCAGGCAGAGATTCACCTTGCTAGCATGACAAATAAAATCCCTCCATCGGACCCAGCTGATTTGCATATGCTGCTGAGCAGGTCTGTGCTTTGAAAATGAGATTGTCACTAAGGTTAATTGTTTCTATGACAGAATTGCTGTGATCTAGACAAGAAGTAGGGAGGTGAGAATGAAGACATGTAGTGTGTCTCCTTCCTTGCTAGCCAAGTGACCATGCTCTTTGTACAGATGTTACGGACTGATGGCTTTGAGCCAAGGATGAACACTGCAGTTCAGAACAGAGCAAGGTTTGTTAGACAGAAGAACTGACTCTTTGGGTCCTTCCCTTCTTGTCACCTGATACTGCATGACGCAGGACATTCTGTTTAGCTGACAGCTTTCACCAGAAAATACCACACTGACATCCACGGGATTTAACCCCGGAACAGCAGCACACGTGGAAGTTTAACGAGATGGTGGTGTTCCCATAGGTACCAATAACCAGCTCTGGGGAGCAGGGAATGCTGCAACTGATGTGATCTGTAGGTAAAACTCTGGGATGGTTAGAATATGATCCTCTCACATCGGTGTAACACCTTTTCTCTGAAAGGACCCTCCTAGTTTCCTTAGGGGCAATGTCCATGTTGTAATGGCAGCATTAGTCAACTGAGGATGATGATCCCAGCTGCATCAGGCTGGAAAGGGAGGAGGGTTCTATTTTTGCTATTTACCATCCAAGTGGTAAGTCTGCACGTGGAACACGATAACCTGGTAGTCAGCAGCAGACCCAAGAAACCATAACTCGGCGTTTCTGTGGGGACAAATACAGCCACCTGGCTTACGGGAAATCATCCCTTCAAGATAGGCTGGAAAATGGGCAGATTCCTCCTCCCAGTCAGACATGTAGTCTAGTTTTCCATGGCCCCCATCCGTCCAAGATGCTGCTATAGGCTGCCTGACTTCTCGTTTTACAGCTCTACGTGAATTAGTGGAGTCTCTAGTTCCAAAGGGCCCTGACCACTCCTGTCTGAGGCTGATTGCCATATAGTCTGTCACCTAGCCCACCCCTTGACCTGAGATGCCTTTCTGCTCCTGACACTGCAGAACGAGGAAAGGGTTAATGATAAACTTTCTGCAGAATAAGCTAATGCAGTCTTTTGTCCCGGAAGGTGGAGAAGTCGCTGCAGCGAATCCAGAACGGGCAGCACAATTCCATGTACACCTCTCAGCAGAGTGTGGAGAATAAAGTTGGTGGCATTCCAGGCTGGCAGGCACTACTGACTGCTGTGGGGTTTCGACTTGACCCTCCCACGAGTGGTCTTCCAGCTGCAGTGTTTTTCCCAACTTCAGACCCCGGTGAACGGCTACAGCAATGCAGCACCACCATCCAGTCCCTCCTAGGTAAGGAACAGGCCACAGGGGGCTCTGGCATCATCCGCCTTAGCAGGCTCTTGTCTGCCTGCTGCCTCTTGGATGGGAGGAATGGGAAATCTCACTGTTCAGATGTTGTTCGGTGCTTTTACAGGGACTAAGTAAAATCACAGAATGGGACTTGAGGTAAGACCAGTTGCTCCCAGCATAGCCCTAAAGCAGGCTTTGCAGTGAGAACATGGCTGCTTCCGCCACAGATTCCATTCATTTCCCTCTGGTCCCAGTGCCCGAGGAGCCAGGGCGTTATTGCTCCTCTGTCCCTGCTCCCAGACGGGAGTTCGCTCATCAGGTGCAAAGCTTGTGAAATCCTTGCTGTTTGTAGAAACCACAGCCCCTTTCAGGAGCCCTCGTTAGTATGGGAAGCTGGGCCCATGTGTTGCTTTGGGATGGTTTCTCTCAGAAAATTCAGAGGCAGGTTTGGACAAACTTTATGGTTTCTGATTTTTTTCAGGTTTGCCTAACCCGGCACTTCAGGCACTTTGCAAACTTATTACTGCTTCAGAGACTGGAGAACAGCTTATCAACCGGGTGAGTAGGGTGGTGACACTACAGCACCATGCCTCAAATTCTTCTTCCTAGGGTAAAGGAGTCCAGAGCTACTAGCAGAGCAAAATAGACCAGAGTGGCTTTTGTGTCCAAAGTTCAAAAACTGTCTCTCTCGTCTGCTTGAGTGAGTGAATGCCTTGGCACATGGCGGGCAGGCACACTGCTGGACTTCTCAGCTCAGTGACAGAACAGAGAGCATGTGACATGCACACCAGATGTGCTGTACGGTACAGCTGAGGAAGGTGGGATCCTAGCACTGAGGGATGGAAAACTTGATTAGGTCCCAGTCAGCCCATCACCCTAAAAACTTGTACTGGGCTGTTCCCTTCAGGATATTCGTCCAGTGCCGCTCAGACCTGTGCTGTTACTTATGGGCAACTCGCAGCTCTGCCAAACAAGTTTCCAGCCTTTGTAAAATCCGCTGTTGTGTGGGAATGCACTGCTGCCTGTAGCTCCATTACCCCAGCCTTCCTTACTCTTTCACCCTGTCCATCCCGACCCAGCTCTCTATCATTGTGCCCTCAGCATGGCTGGCATGCTTCAACATGTTCCTCATCCCCTGAGTGCTCTTCAGACCAGCCCGTTTGTCTGCCCCAGCAGGTGGGCACATAATGAATTGTGAACAGGCATGTAGCTCACCATCCCTGTGTCTTGCACAGATTTTTCCTGACCACCAGTATCAGGTTTTCTGGAGAAATACTTCAGTGGGCAGCTGGGACCTGTGCCCTCTCTGTCAAGCATTCCCACTTTAGCTAAGAGGGCTTCCTTTGGATCGTCAGGCCAAGAGTCCCTGTGCAGGAATCACACTGCCAGTGCTGCGGCTGTGCAGACAGCCATTAGGAGGGAATCCCAGAGTAAATGGAACAGGTAGTTTAAAGGAGAACAATCCCACATTCTCTATAAAAATGTCCACATGACTGCTTCCTGTTTGTGTTCTTGCCGCAGACAATTAAAGCACCCAAGAAAAAGCAGACTTCAGATGGCTGCATGCAGCTAACGGATGATTTATTCACTGTTTCCCCTGCTGCAGCAAATAGCAGAGGAGATGTTCTTGTGCAGGCCAAGCCCCAGACAGCAATAGCGCTGGCAGGAAATTTGGGTTTCTTCAGCCTAGCTCTCCCCTCTGTTGCAGCCATCCCCACCAGAAATTCTCCCGAGGTCCCTTCCAGTCCTACAGGTCGATGAAAACCACAGGGGAATGATTGACAGCCACAGCCCATTGACACTATTTCCTTCCCAGCTCCAGCTTGTGCCTCTGTAGTATAGATGGCGCAGGGCTTGTTCTCCTGAATGCTTCTATCATCCCTTTCCCTTAGGGACTCCTGGCATTGCCCAGGATTTTGCATGAATGTGAAAATAAAGCAGACACCATGCCTGGGTACAGGGGCTGATGGAAGCCAGGCTCCTTGAAATGCAAAGCCCAGAACCATACTGCCCCCCACAATCTGAGAGGAAGGCAGCCAGTTTGTAATGCTACTTCCTCAGCCTCCCTGTCAGGCTCAGGAACTGGGTCAGGAAGGTTGGGTCCCATCTCTTGCTATCTTGCTTCAGCCACATCCCAAAGTTACCACCCTCTGGTACCAGGGCTCAGATCATGGCATTTTCACTATGACCTTGTGGTGCTGAGACCTGTGTCTTAGCTGCTCCATCTGTGAATGGGGATAGTGATCCTCCCTCCATGGGGGTTGGTAAGTACTGAGCATTCATTATCATTAAGAAGACAATGGTTTCTACTTTGCCCAGGCCGGTATGACCTGGCTACTGGGTGACTGCTCCATCCAGTCTTCTTTGTGTTCAGAGACTAATGCCTCTGGTGAAGCTGCTTTGTGTGAGTTGCTCTGTTCCTCAGTTAGGTTGTTTAATTCTAAAAGAGCAGCTCCAGCATTTGAAACAGCACAAACATTCCCCTCTGCAGTGTCCGTTCTCCTCTCCCCGCACCCCGCAGGGCTAAAAGTCACACACACTGAAAAGACCCTTTGGCTTGGGACCTAGGTGGTGCTGCTTTGGGGGGAGGCTTCTCTGGAGGTGGATTTCAAGGCTGCCGTGATGCTTGCTGCCTTCATCCCTGACTTGCGTTCACTACAGTATCTGAGGAGGGGAAAGTGTTCCTGGGAACAGCAAAGCACTGAGCGTGCTCCCTTCTCTCTGGGCTGCTTGTGTGTATTTTTTATGGAGGAGATAAGGGCCATAACCTTCATTTGCATGTGCATTGGGAATGCTAGGGAGTAGAGATTGCATCAAATACCAGTAAACAGCCCCTGAAAGGAAACTAGAGGAAGGTTGTTTATGTTCCACCTCCTGTCAAAAGATGGATGGGACTCATCTCCTCACTGGCAGGGTTGTAGCTGCCTGGGAAGTGCCAGCTCTGGTTTTAACAGCTTAGGGACTTCCAGATTCGAGCTGCCTGTTCCTGCTTGTTTGGTCCCTTCACTCCCAACCCTCATTGTCCCTTCTCCCCTGCTCTTGCTGTGCCTCTTGCAGGAGGGGGCTGGCTTGTGATGATCTACTTCAGCCCTACAGGGCTTCATGCCATGCTCACGCCATCATGCAGAATAACCCATGTTTGTTCTTTCTTTCCTTCTCTCCTTTTCTCTCTTCTTATCTGCGACCTGAAGGCTGTTAAAAATATGGTGGGAATGGTGAGTACCACACAGCAGGGAACATTACTCGTGTGCAGAGGCAAGCCCTGGGCTCTGGAAAACTCTTCAGCCCCATTTCCCTGGGTTACAGTTTAATAGTCATCACGTTTTTAGGCCTGGGATTTGCTTAATTTTACTGCTAATGGGGAGAAAGGACATTGTGGTGTTGGGCCTGTGCCGCAGGCGTAGTATAGGTGAGGCTGGGAGTGGGGTTTTGTCCTTCTCCCTCCTCCTCACCCAGGCCTTCCCTATGTGTGTGAATGCAGTTCCATGGGGGTGCGAGAGGGGGAACATGCCCCTTGGTCGTCCAGCTCATGTTTTGGTAACAAAGTGCTTTGCTCTCACCCTAGTGCTCCTGTCTCTTGGGCTCAGCTGACAAACTGTTTCCTAGAGGTCCTGGAAACATGGGAAACCTTCGGCTGTTTCACATGACTGACTTTGTCTCGTTTAGAGCAGATGGGGCGTTCCTGGGTTTGGCGTCTCACCCGATCAAATAGCCCAGTTACAGAATGGCCTTTGAGTGGCCATGAGCAGCCACTAAGCCCCTCCTCCTTTTCTTTCTTCCTGCAGTTTTCATACTGTGCTTCCCTCCTGCCCTTTCTCTGGCAACAGCCCCACTCTAACTCACCTCACGGGTTCACGTGTCCCTGCTGGAGTCTTCCCAGCAGAATGTCCAGGGCCACTCCCTCTATTCAGAGTGTGATCTTTGGGTGTCTCTTCTCAGGACTGGGCAGCACCTTGACCTCAGTGTACTAGTGACTATCCAGGACAGTGGTAATTGGGCGCGACCCCACTGGCTGGGAATGTCAGCCAGGAGGTGAATGGGTTGGTATGGAAGGGCTGATGTTTATTCTGTCATCCTCAGCTACATCAGGTCTTGGTTCAACTCCAAGCAGGAGAGAAGGAGCAGGATTTCTCCTCTGCACCGATACAGGTCTCCATCAGTGTCCAGCTCTGGAGGCTTCCTGGATGCCACGAGTTTCTGGCAGCCTTAGGTAAGATGTTTCCTTGTTTTATTGCTGCTGTCTGGTGTGGCCATCCAACACCTTATACTTCACAAGCACCTTCACTGCTTACATCATTTGGTATGTAGGACATGATGGCCCATGCTCATTGCCTGGCCCAGTGAATCCTTCTCCAGTCACTGTGAGCGGAGATTGCTCTCCCTGTGTGTTTGCCACATGGAGAACTTTGTGTGTATGTGTTACTCCTGGAGGCATTCTGCGCCAAAAAAAATAAAAATTCTGCAAATTTGGTCAAAATAACACTACATAATCACGCCAGATTCAATTATTTTGGTAATTTATTTCAAGATGCCTGTCAGCAAGTATGTCTATAACAATACAGACATACAAAAATCCCTCCAGGAGTAGAGTGTTAAAGAAACCCTTATGACAACCCAGTTCCTGTTTCTCTGCCCCACTTCCCCCCCACACCCGAGCCCAGCCGCGGGCCAGATACCCATAACCCCTCCCCCCCAGAGCCCACCAGCAGGGGCCCTCTCAGTCAATACACCTGAACCCCCTCCCTCCCACAGCTCACCTGCAGGGGCCCTCCCTCAGTCAATACACCCAACTCCCCTCCCCCTCCCACAAACTCACCTGCAGGGGCCCTCCCTCAGTCAATACACCCTCCCTCCCTCCCCCCCCCCCCGAGCTCACCTGCAGGGGCCCTCTCAGTCAATACACTCGAACCCCCTCCTCCCCAGAGCCCACCTGCGGGGGCCCTCTCAGTCAATACACACGAACCCCTCCTCCCCAGAGCCCACCTGCAGGGGCCCTCTCAGTCAATACACCCAACTCCCCTCCCAGCTCACCTGCGGGGGCCCTCTCAGTCAATACACTCGAACCCCCTCCTCCCCAGAGCCCAGGGATCCAGAGGGAAACGAAACGGCCTGATGTTCGGTTCCAGGCTTGCACAGAGTTTCCTGCATGCCCCCCTCTCCTTCCCTCAGGGCATGCTGGGAACTCTAGCTCCCTTCCCCTCTCCCTGGCAATGTCTTTTATGTGCCAGCTGGGCTCTGCTGAGTCCAGTGGCCCCTAGTGGTGGCTAGCAGCACTGCAGTCCATTTCTGTGTGGGAAGGGAAATTCTGTGTGCATGTTAATTTCTGCAAAATTCAGCATTGCGCAGTGGTGCAAAATTCCCCCCTGTGTGTGTGTCTCTTTCTTTCTGCACCCTAATACCACCTCATTCAGCAGGACCTGGGTTTTATTGACTTCAAGTGGCAACTTCCAGTTGATTTGAGAGCAGCCCAGTTTTGCCTGGGCCCCGTTTTCTGGCAAGGGTATGTAAGTAGGTAGTCAAAGAGAGGGTACCGCTGCTTAGAGGGAAATGGAGTGAAAAGAAGACAAAGATAAGTCATTGCCTTCCTATCTGCCCTCCAGCCTCATCCTTCTATGCGTCAGCTTCTCATGCCTTCTCCAGACTGCCCTGAACCCTCCCTGCACTAAGCCCCAAGGCCACTGCCCTCTCCATAGACCCACTGCTGCTACGATCCCTCTAAAAGATCAGCCAGTCAGTGACTTCTTGAGGGGGCACATGGGGCACAATTAGCACTGACTCTGTTTATAAATATCAGGAAAACATTTGCTAGTGTATATATCTATAAAATAGAACACGTTTGGTTATTTTTCTTTCCTCCATCCTGCCCAGGTAAGCTCCTCAGGGCAAGGACTGTGTCTTCCTATGTGTCTGACCAGCACCCAGCACAGTAAGGCCCCAATCATTAGTGGGACACGTGGGCACTTACTGGAATAGAAATATTAAATACTAACCAGGCAGCTACAGCACATTGGCACAGAGGAGACAGCACTGAGTGAGGCCGCTGCAAGGTCCTCATGTCTGTTTGCTCTACAGGGATTATGTGCAGAATCAGTAACTTACTGGGACCAGTTCAAGTTGAGTCTTTGGGTGAGAAATGGTTTTCTGCTCTGTGTTCTCCTGCAGGTTTTGACCTTTGTGAAGTTGGGCAGGAGGA
The DNA here is from genome assembly GCF_016161935.1 of Mauremys reevesii. Lineage (NCBI taxonomy): Eukaryota > Metazoa > Chordata > Testudines > Geoemydidae > Mauremys > Mauremys reevesii. The sequence continues at coordinate 963,617 of NC_052640.1, forward strand.
GGTGATACTGAAAACTGGGAAACAAGCTAATAGGAGGACCATGCACTTTGCTCTCCAGTCCCTGCTGGCACTTTTTGGTAAGGCTACCTGCTGTGACATTATTTGCTCCTGCTCCAGCTGATGGCTGCAGGATGATGGTATCTAATGAGGTGGAGTATTATTATCTTTTGCACAAAGGAAAGCATCTCACACAGTTGCTGTGAATTTTTTTGCTCCTCTCGTGAACCGGGGTGTGTGGCACTTTCCAAGCCTGTGAGTGGTCTGCCAGAGAGCTCCCTGTGTGATTAGACAGGCCTGAAGCAGGGCAGCTAGCTCTCCACCACTGCTCTGACTATAAGACTCACTGCAAACATTGAGAAGTGGGGACTTGAGGAGGAGAGGGAGTTTATTTGGCAAATACTATGAGTGGGGTGTCTGAGGCCCAGGGTGGTGCACTGAACTAGGCATAACGTGGGGGAAGGGAACTCTTAATGGGCAAGGATTGGGCAGAGGATACGGGGTGTGGATGAGCAAAAGAAAATCTGAAGAGATTTCTGTCTCTCCGAGGAAAATTTGGGAGATGGGTTGGTCACTTCCATCTCTAACTTCTATGATTCATCAAGTCACTAGTTCCCCTGGAGCTAAATCTCCTTTAGAGTAAAACTGAAAGGCATTCAGCTCTCTACAAACAAAGAGCAGCTGTCAGTCAAGCGAATATGGATTGTGTCCCTTACACAGTTCAGGGGCATCACCCATTTTCTACTACTCTGTCGTATGAATTAGTGCTGGGACAGCACTGAAGTCCTCTATTCATATAAAACAGAGACCATAAGGGCAGTATGGACTGTCAGCTGTCAACATGCCTCAGCTACAATCTGGAGAGATGGCCTCAGTGATGAGAGGGGAGTTTAGCTTCCGTCAATTGGCCTTTCACTCGGCTAAGTCTGCCAACAGGGCTGCAAACTGCGGTCGTATCTTTTTGTGCTGTGGATACTTGTAGACCGGGACCAGGATTGAGCTCCACCAAATACCAGCTCATTCCTGACCTGAGCTGGCTTTGACTTGGTCTCCCATCAGTGCAAGGTTTGATATTTCGTAACAGTCCCGTGTTCTGTCGCTCTCACACTAGTGCCTTGTGCGCCTACGATGGCTGCAAACTGGATTTGTTCTCATTCCCTTATGGTACCGTATAGGACTGAGGCAGCTAGAGTAAGGTGACTGCACGAGCAGCATGTTTAGATCTTTGTCCTAAGTGAGCCTGCCATAGCCATGGTCCTATGACCACAGCTGTAGAGTGCTCAGCAATACTCTTCTAACCCTCTGGTTCCATGAGTCAGCACTTCCCTTCCAAGCATCTCAAAATGCGTTTAAATGTTAATGGATTAGACCTCACAGCACTCCTGCAAGAAAGGGGAAATACTAGCCTCATTTCATAGACAGGGACATCGAGGCACTGAGGTTTTGTCTTGCCCGTGGTCACATAACCAGTCGATGCCAGAGTTAGGAATAGAATTCAGGTCTGCTGGCAGCTGGAATCTTATATAAAGAGATGATTTGGAGGACTAAAATCAACTCTACCAAGTTATTTTCTGGTAGAAGCATTGAGTTTCTGCATGCAGCTTTCCTAGGATGCATACATTATGTTTCTCACATAATTAGCAATTGTGTAGTGGAAGCAGCACTGGAGTTGTTAAACAGATGAGACTAGATCGTAGCAGTGAGACTGAGTACACATACTGTACCACTTGCTTTCATTGTAATAAGTGCTGTTTTCATTTATTTAGATTCTACAGAGTTACCCAAACGTCTTAGCCTGGACAGTTCCTCATCACTGGAATCACTGGCTTCTGCTCAGTCCATTTCCAACCCAATGCCTTTGGGCTATCAGAACCCTCCCTTCTCTCCTACTTGTCCAGACAGTATTGCATCAGACGCCATTTCTGTGTACAGCCTGAGCTCTATCGCTTCTTCAATGAGTTTTGTTTCCAAGCCAGATAGCACATCAGAAGGTGCAGGGCACAGGGGGCGACAGGACTATGAAAGGCCTAAGAATGTCTATCCGCAAAGGTCTTCTGTGCCACGGAGCCAACTGTCTCCACAGACCACTGCTGCAGCCAGCAAAGACAATGAGGAGTATGAAGGATTTTCTATAATCAGCAATGAGCCTATGGCAACTTATCAAGAAAATATAAAAACAAGATTTTCCCCTGATCACAAACAATCCAAAACTGGTCAATCTGGAGGGATTAAAGTTTCTGTCAGTTCCAAAGGGAGCATAAGTACCCCAAATTCCCCTGTTAAAATTACTCTTATTCCCAGTCCGAACTCACCTTTCCAAAAAGTTGGAAAACTTGCAAGTTCTGATACTGGAGAATCTGACCAATCTAGCACTGAAACTGACAGCACTGTCAAATCCCAAGAGGAGAACAACCCGAAGCTCGATCCACAAGAGTTGGCCCAGAAAATTCTGGAGGAGACTCAAAGTCACCTTATTGCTGTTGAACGTCTTCAAAGAAGCGGCAGTCAGATGTGCAAGAAGAACGCGGAAGATGGAGCAGCAGCTGGTACTTGTGTATTCAGAGCCTCAGAGACCAGCGCGTTCAGTAGGCCACTGAGCTCTAGTCAGAGGAGTCATCCTTCACCAGTTACAATTAAACCAAAGCCTCCAACAAGGAGCTCATCCCTTCAGAAAGTGAGTTCCGGATATAACAGCCCCACAACATCGGAGATGTCCAACAAAGACGGCACAGGCCCATACAGTGGGCAGCCTTCTCCGAGTTCTGACTCTCATGGCTCGTTAACTGAACACCCTCACTTTAAACTCAAGTACCCTAGCTCTCCTTACAGCGCTCATATTTCTAAATCTCCCAGAAATATCTCCCCAAGCTCAGGGCATCAGTCTCCTGCAGGAAGCACCCCCTCTCCTGCGCTCTCGTACTCCTCAGCTGGTTCCGCTCGCTCCAGCCCAGCCGATGCCCCAGATATAGACAAGTTAAAGATGGCTGCCATCGACGAAAAGGTGCAGGCCATCCACAACCTGAAAATGTTTTGGCAGAGCACTCCTCCACATTCCACAGGCCCCATGAAGATTTTCCGAGGAGCTCCTGGAACAATGACTGCTAAGAGAGATGTTCTCAGCTTGCTAAACTTATCTCCACGGCACAGTAAAGACGAATGTGCAGACAAGCTGGAACTTAAGGAGTTGTCTGTTCAGCAACACCTTGCTTCTCCACAAAAGAATCCTCCAAATGGACACAGGTGCCCTGAAACTACCAATGCAGTGACTTCATCCCATTCTCCACCTTCCAATAGCATTCCGGGAACAGTACACCCCTTGAGGCTGCCATCTGGGAATGGTTATAAATTTTTGTCACCAGGGAGATTTTTCCCTTCCTCCAAATGTTGAAATGTCTTTTATACCAGTTGATTCAACTTGCAATCACATAAAGGTTTTCGGTATTTGCTTCTACCCACTTGCCTTGATCAATACAAAACCACAGAATATTACCCGAGAAGCCATGGTCACACCCATGATTAGCAGTGCGGAGTAATGAGACAAATTAGCCTGGCACAGTGAATTGCGATGTATGACAAGGGCCTTATGCAAATAGGTTTCAGTTCCTCTTGTCAGTACTTTGGCCAGATGCACCTGATGACAGTTTTGTGTAGCATACACAGCTAATTCTGTGCAGCAGCAAATCCAATTAATCTGTAGGTCTGTTCACAACATGTTAGCCTTTAAACCACCTACATGTATTTCTTATGCTGAAAGGATGTTTACAGTTGGATTTTTATACACAATTTATACATATCCAGGGATTGGGGAAGGAGGTGAGACGAGGCAAATCTTCCATTTTATGCCACAAGGATGATGCACACAGAGCAGAAGTACAAGCCATTGCTTTTATGCTTCCAGGGGCTGCGCAGGGGGAGTAGATGATAATGTAACTAGGTGAAATTGCTGTTAGCCAAATGCAAGCATATTTGAGAAAATGCTAGCAATGTACAACTCCTTGGCAACATTGTATTGGCGGTTACAACACATCATTCTGGTGCTGTGCTGGTGACATGCCGATAAAGTAGAAAGGGATGTTCCATTCTTAATTCCACTTTCAATTAACTTTTTCTGAAGAAATGCCTTTTAGGCTGAAATTTCCATAGATTGGTCTGACCCCAAAAGAACATTTTGGTAAGTAATGAACAAAATCCCATATCTGAGTAGCGTGAGAGTGACAGATGCAAGTTCTGGTTTTACAAAGTGGTACCTTTGTTGCACATAATTTTACAAGGGTAAGTTTTTCATATCAGCAGGTAGCTAGTCAGCACAGAACTTTTCTGTTTAACTCTGAAAATGAGAGGCAGATGCACAGTGAATGTGAGAGGGTTATGCAGTGTGCAGCTCCTCAGCATGCGGAAATCGGATATTGACATGTGATCTAGTGATCACATGTTCAAGGAGCTCTCTCCATTACTACTAGATCTTCCCAAGTCTCTTCCCATGGAGAATCCCACAATCCCTTTCTCTGTTATGTTGCTTTCAGGGCCAATATATACAAATTAAATAGGTCTGTGTCTTTGTGCAAACAGACCGCACATGGGATGGAAAGTGCAAACTGACTGCATGTTAAAATCTATGCACCTGGGTCTGTTAACGCCTTCTCCCTGGGCCAAGTGGGAAAGCCAGGAGCACTCCTGCAGCTAGGAGGGGAGGACAGGCTGGGCAACAGCCATCACACAGTGAGGCGGAGCTAAGGCAGTTGGGAATCAGGCTGGGGACACTTGTTTTTAAAGAAGGTAGTTAAATACAAACCACAGAGTTAATGTAACAAAGACTGAATTTACATGCACTGAAACCAGGACATACATAGCAACATGAACTCAGCCACACTGCACATCTAGCTCAAAGCAAAGTATTACACAGGCAATGTGCTGTGAGAGTCTTAGAGCAAGGAACAAAGTGGAGGCACCTGCCTTCTGCAAAAGACTCTTCCCCAATTCACTGTGAGACTTTGAACTAGTCACTTCACCCCTCTGTGCCTGAGCACCCCCATCTGTCAAATGGGGGTAGTAATACTTACCTACCTACCTCACAGGGGTGTTGTGAGGCTTAATTAATTAGGCCTCGATTTTTAGTTAGACTTCAGCTCAGCTCCTGGTGTTATGCTCTGTAGGAGAGGCCTATCTACATGACTTGTGGGTGCAATCAACTGGCTAGGCTTCTAGCTAGGCATAACTGTAGTTGCATAAAATTGTGTCACCCGGCCCCTTTTTGAAGCTCTAGGTCTTAACATTTGTGATGATCTTTGAAATCCTGTATGAAAGGTGCTACAGCAGAACAAAGCATTAAATTCTCCCAATTTAATGTTACATGGCTGTAATATAAAATACTGGCCCTGATTAGCATTTAAAAACCCTATGGTTTGGAGAGGAATGTTTCACAACTGCACAAGAAACTAAATGCAAGCACTACAGATACCATATGTCAGGGGATGTGCATGCAGACAGTTAATAGAGAGAGGGATGATCATGAAACCTTCAGTGCAAAAGACCAGGAAGAGCTTAATGCTCCACTTACACATATTAGAAAATGTGGCAAAACAGTAAGCTAAATCTAATACTATTCTTACTAGATGCAAATTATTTGGCTGTTGCATTACAGTTTCCTATGTGGGTGATTGTAATATGTTTTATTGGCCCAACTTCTGTTGGTGAGAGAGAGAGAAGCTTTTTAGCTACACAGAGCTCTTCCTCGAGTCTGGGAAAGCTACGAAAGCCAGGTCTACACTACAGACCTATGTTGGTATAACTACCTCACACAGGGGTGTGAAAAATCCACACTCGAGAGACATCGTTATACCAACCTAACCTTCCACCCCGTCGTAGACAGTGCTATGTCGATGGGAGAGCTTCTCCCATTGACAGAGCTACCACCTCTCGGAGATGGATTAACTATGCAGATGCGTCTCCTGTCAGCGTAGGAGCATCTTCGCTTAAGCGCTACAGAGGCACAGTTGCAGTGTTTTAAGTGCAGACCTAAGAGTATGACAGCTAAATACAAGATGGACTAGACAGTTTAGCACAAGTAATGAGCACATATTTTAAGGTATTGTTCATGGTGAAGTGGCCCATTAACAACCTTTCCATCGTAGCACAAAAAGAGGGGTTAGTGGGTTACAGATGGTTGTAATAAGCCATAATAAATCCAATGTCTCTGATCAGTCCAGGATTTTTAGTGTCTAGCAAAGCTTTGAATTTAATCCTCCAGGCTTGTCTTTTGAAAATGTTGTGCAGGTTTCCTTTGAAGATGAGGATGATAGGTCAGATATAGAGCGATCCCTTTGAAAAGTGTTCACCCACAGATGACAGGTGTTTTTTGTCCTTTATCATTTTCCTGTGTGAGTTCATTGAGGAGCATAGTGATTGTCTGGTTTCATCCACGTAGTTGTTGTAATTATTATTAAGGCATTTAGTACACTAGATGAGGTAATTCAAAAGATGAGCCTGGGACCTTAAATTCATGACGTTCCTAGACACTGATAATACTGGTCTTAAACAGACACTGGATTTGTGGCTTATTACAACTATCTGCAACCAGATTACGTCTACACTACAAATTACTTCAGTATAATTTATGTGGCTCAGGAGTATGAATAATCCACACCCCTGAGTGATGTAAGTTATATCGACCTAAGCACCGGTGTGGACAGCGCTATGTTAGCGAGAGAACGTCTCCCACCTCTTGTGGAGGTGGAGTTATTAAGCCCATGGGAGAGCTCTCTCCTGTTGGCTTCTCCTGAAGTGCTACAGCTGCATCTGTGCAGCTGCGCCGTTATAGCTGCTGCAATGTAGACCTAGCCCCAGGACGTGGGTTTTTTCCCACACCGGAGCTACAAAATTTTACCGACGAAAGTGCAGTGTAGACATAGCCTTAGTACCTTTCCCAGACCTGAAGAGCTCTGTGTAGCTTGAAAGCTTCTCTCTCTCACCAACTGAAGTTGGTCTAATAAACAATACTACCTCACCTACCTTGTTTCTCTAATATCCTGGGACTAACACGGCTACACCACCACTGCCTGCAGCTTCCTATGTGACAGTTTGGCCCGAGGGGTTATCCTTTCTTAATTAGCCCAGAAGCATTAGAATAAGGGGAAGAAGTATGTCAGTACAACAGCTAAGAAATTTTGTAAATGATGATGATGTTGATACAAATAAATTTGGCCACATTTGTTCAAGCCACTGAGAGACCCCATAGGTTCCACTCCAATCAACTTTACCATTTTAGTACGACATCTTAGAAATATCAAGATTGGAGGTGGGCAGCTTTTCGTTTACATAACAGCACATACTCCCTGCTGTGCTGCATGACATGCCAGAAATCCCCCCTGTATATGTTCCATACATGGAGCTATAATCATACAGAACTGATACAGTTCAAAAGCTGCCATTTTGGTATAGCCTATTTTCACACCTCCAGTGGGCTTCTTACTAGCAACTGAACTTTCAGAAAATCTGGATCAGTAAAAATGTATTAAAGAGGAAAGTGATTAGGATGCAGAGAAGAGGGAAGTTCAGTATTTGGGGAATTGGTGGTGTATAAATATGAATGATTTTGGGATTGCATTTCTGTGGACACATGGCACTTCTACTGGTTTTACTGAGAGCTGTGAACATCACACACTTCCTGCCTGCTCCTGGGCGGGAGATACCTCACAAACCCTTACACTTCACTTCCCCGCCCCATAGATGAGAAATGATCAGATTTGCCATTTATGTGTTAAAATTCAGGAAGTAAAAATAACCCATTTTCCTCCTTTTGATATTAGAATCCCTTCTGTGGAAGTTACATGCATTTGTCGTCGTATTTGTGCATGGTACAAGTGATGACACTGCTTAATACAGTGAGCAATAAGAACTAGGTATTATCCACTTTCAAGATAAACCTCCCACATGCAAAAAATATCCCAAGGCAATAGAATATATTTTCGTTTAGTTTTGCCTAGTATGTTTTACTGTGTGAAATACTAATTGTGAATATTTTGTTGATTGTCTTTAGATAAATGGAAAGAGCCAAAAGTCAAATTCTGTCCTGATTTCATAAGGTGGCCTGAACTAGCCAGGTGCTGATTCTCCTTGTTATCAGATCCTTATTTAAACAAGGAAACAAAAAGGTTCATATTGAAAAACTGTTGAGGTAAAGGTAGCTAAGGGGATACTCCAACCATGAATCCTACCCCTCAGCGACATTTCCCTTCAACTGGTACCACTTTTTCACTGAACATCTGTTTTAGGTTGTAGGGTAGGTACTAAGCTTGCAGAAAATCTGCATGCCCATTTAAGAAGCACTGGTCACTTGCGGCTGGGTGACAATGAATTTGAGCGATTTCAGTAAATATGGGAATACTGTAATGCATCTATTCTGCCTTGTTGTCCAGAAAGGCTGTACATGTGTATTGTGAACTGGGCCCTTATGTTGCAGAAATCTTACAAAAGAACTTTGAAGATGGTAACTCAAGGAGGACTAGTCAGCTAAGACCCTTCTCCCATGCAGCAGCTCTTTAGCACTCACTCTCCTTGTATGCAGTATTAGCCATGTTTGGCCTATATGGACTTTTTTGTAAATTAAAACTCTGTTTCCAGACAGCATTAAACATTTTATATTACAAAATTTACCATGTAAAAAGAATTTCATATTTTTATTGAAATTGCTAGGGCATTTGGCCTTCTTTCTTTGTGATTTCAGTGTCTATTAAAGCATGAGTTCTCTCAGTACTTCAGTGTTGTGTCCTAGGATCACATTTCTAATGGATTGTTTAGTCCTCTGACTTCCCTACACCAGATATCTGGCCATGGACGACTGCTAACTACCTTCATCCTCAGACTCCAAATAAGACATTTGTCATGCAATAATTTACATGCTGTGGCTACGGAACATCAGCGGCCAGTTCCAACACTATCACAACTGCGACTGTCTACTAGTGTGGCAATGGGAGGGTTAGTGAGTGCTCCCTTTGCTTCCTGTTGTAGAAGACAGTACTCCAATCAGAAAGAGAAGTAATGGTATGGACACTTCCTCTTCCACCAGCAGGAGATGGTAGAGCCAACATATGCGCAATTTTCTTGTTTCTGCCAGCAGCAATGAGAAGTGGAGGGGTGATATAACCCTCGGACTCTTTGTCTGCTGGAGCTGTGGTACAGGGCAGAGTTAAACAAACTTGTTTGGTTTAAGCTAGACTTTCACCGTGATATATGTAAGGGCAGTTACTGCTTAGATGCTGTGACGACACGGGCAGCAGGCAATAAATAGAATTTGCCTTTTTATTGTATGTAAGGTGTGTCTGTGGAGCCTATTGCTCAGCTATCTGTGTGATCTCTAGTTATACAAGCAGAACAGAACATCTATGGGCCTATCGCTCAGCTATCTGTGCGAACTCTAGTTGTACAAGCAGAACAGACTGTAAGAGGCCTCGCCCAAATACCTGAAACACCAGGCTTTCTCACCCTCAGGGTCTCCAACACCTGGCAAGAATTAGCAACTTAACCTGTGGTAGCATTGCTTGGACAGGCTGCTTGGTTACCACTTAACTCCACCTTTTGGAAGGAGCTTTCCCAGGAGCGAGTTCTGATTGCACTCCTGCCCTGTCAGCCAAGCACCATATTTCCATGGTGATGAGCAGAGTGTTAACAATGGGATAGATAGCTCCTGTTGTTTCCTATTGGCCTGCCTCATTCTTGTTCCTAAGGTGGTGGCACCTCCTCACGGATGCATAAGGAATACTGTGTCTATTCCATTCAGAGATGTATTTTTAGAGTGCCAACCACTGCAATATCTCATTGCACCACTGGACAAACATCAGGAATTTGGCTAAAAGTTTAATATCTGAATTGGTCCAACTACATTTCATGGGACAAAAGTAGATGATCAGGGACACTGGCATTTAGACAAAAGCCAGTGCAGCTTTTCTCAGAATCCGACATACAGTACATTTGCCTGATGTACTCTGTGCATCTGAACCACACACCTCAATGCTGTAGCCTATTTGCTGAAACATACAACTTTAGCCTTTTGACATAAAAGGGAAAATGGCTACATTTAGAAAATGCTACATTCTTATTTAGAGTCAATTATATGACCATATTTGATGTTATATGGTAATAAACCCATCCTTTTGTCTTGGAAGCCAATCATCAAGAACACACACAGTAGCAGAATTAGTGAAGGCAGGAAAGCAGAATTCTTCCTTTTAGTGGAATACTGATCTCTCTATAGTCTTGTAAAGCCACCAGCTTCCATGCTGATGATCATGTTCAAAAGGTGTAAGAATAATATATCTTTTAGGCGGATGGTGAGCCGGGCTATGAGCCCAATGTAGTGTCTGAACTTTAAATGTGAATTTCCAGTGTTCTAAATGCTCAGCTATTTTCAAACACTAACTTTGAGATTGTTATAAAAGTAATTTTAGATTCACAGTTTGGTGTATGAAAAGTCCAGAATTTCAGACATGCCTGATATTCTGTAGCAACTCCCAGTTGGGAGAAACATCATTAATTTTGGAAATGCTTCTTCCTTCATTGCAAGCAAGTGAGAAGAATTTAATTTATCCTCCCTTTGTGTCTGGGTTTGCAGAGGCGAATGCGTTTGGCTCCTCTGACCTGATGATTCTTTTGCACTGCTTATGTGGGACAAAGGAGCTGGAATCTGGCCAGCTGAGAATTCCCCAGTGCTCTCAGCTGATACAGAGCAGGCTCATGGGTGAGCCATCCTGGCCATTGCCCCCTTGTGTTCCACTCCATTCGGCCAATTTTCAGCCGGGCTATGGTCCCCTGGGGGATAGATGTACTGTCATAAATTAGAGCAGCCACTAAGTTGCTCCAACTCAAGTCAGCCCAGAGCTGACACAGACCTGTCCACAGAATCAAGGAGCCATAACCTGATCCCAGACAGCAACCACCACAGTTCTTAGTGTAGGTGAAAATCTGGCCTAATATACCTATTAGCAAGTTTTTTGCAGGGCTCACAAAATGAGAAAACTTTCCATTTGTTTAACCTTTAATAACCCATACACACGGGCTTGTAATCACGTTGTAAATCTGCAGTAGGATATTTCTACTAACTTCTCAGTTTGCAGATGAAATGTGTTTCCGTCTCTTGGACGGTGCAGATTCTGCTGCAAATAGCCTGGAGCCATTGAGGTGCTAATACCTTTAAAAATGTTAGATCCACAATCAAGAATGGCAAGCCCAACCAACGTTATTTTCATTAAGAAACTGAAATCCCTACGGAGTCAGCAGCTCTATACGCAGCTACAGCAGATAAGGTACTGAGTCCGCATCCGAGTTGTGGAGCCTACAGGATGGAGCCTGCATGGGAGGGATAGCTCAGTGGTTTGAGCATTGGCCTGCTAAACCCACAGTGGTGAGTTCAATCCTTGAGGGAGCCATTTAGGGATCTGGGACAAAAATCTGTCTGGGGATTGGTCCTGCTTTGAGCAGGGAGTTAGACTGGATGACCTCCTGTAGCTAGCTGGGTAAACAAAAGACAAATGGTGTCCATATGTGGGGAAAGTTGCAACAGCAGACCACAGTCAGCCTACATTCTGAAAACCACATAAAGGAAAATATTAAAAGCTTGAGAGCTTAATGCAGCCCTTGCTGGGCACTTTATCATTCTCTTAGCCTTCCAGACAAAGTCAGTGGGATGTATATCCACAACAGTGTCCAATGGTATGTCTACACTATGAAATTAGGTCGAATTTATAGAAGTTGATTTTTTAGGAATCAATATTATAGTCAATTGTGTGTGTCCCCACTTAAGACCATTAACTCGGCGGAGTGCGTCCACAGTACTGAGGCTAGCGTTGACTTCCAGAGCATTGCACTGTGGGTAGCTATCCCACAGTTCCCGCAGTCTCCGCTGCCTATTGGAATTCTGGGTTGAGCTCCCAATGCCTGATGGGGCAAAAACATTACTGCTGGTGGTTCTGGGTAAATGTTGTCAGGTCCCCTCCCCCCGTGAAAGCAATGGCAATAAATCATTTCTCACCTTTTTCCTGGGTTACCCGTGCAGACAACATACCACAGCAAGCATGGAGCCTGCTCAGTTCACTGTCACCGTATGTCTCCTGGGTGCTGCCAGATGTGGTACTGCATTGCTACACAGCAGCAACTCATTGCCTTTTGGCAGCAGACGGTGCATTACGATTGGTAGCCATCGTCATCATCTCCTGGATGCTCTTTTAGCCGACCTCAGTGAGGTCAGTCGGGGGCACCTGGGCAGATGTGTGTGCTCCTGGCTGGCCTCAGTGAGGCCAGCCAGGGGCACCTGGACATAAATGGGAGATGACGATGGCCAGCAGTTGTACTTCACCGTCTGCTGGCGAGCAGCCACGAAACAACGATGGCTAGCAGTCGAACTGCACCGTCTGCTGCCAGCCTAAGATGTATAAGAGAGATGGAGTGGATTAAAACAATAGAGACCAGATTTGTTTTGTATTCATTTGCTCCCTCCCTCCCTCCCTCCAGGAAGAGTGGGGGGAGGGAGGGATAGCTCAGTGGTTTGAGCATTAGCCTGCAAAACCCAGGGTTGTGAGCTCAATCCTTGAGGGGGCCATTCTGTGTGACAACCCTGTAAGCCATGTTGTCAGTCGCCCCTCCCTCTGTCAGAGCAGCAGCAGACAATCATTTTGCGCCTTTTTTTCAGTGCAGACGCCATAGGACAGCAAGCCTGGAGCCTGCTCAGAGCACCGCAGTTATGAGCACTGTAAACACCACATGCATTATCTTGCAGTATATGCAGAACCAGAACCTGCACAAGCAAAAGCAGGCGAGTAGGTGATGGCAGGGCGGTGATGAGGACATGCACACAGACTTCTCTCAAAGTACAGGCCCCGGCAATGTGGACATCATGGTGTTAATGGGGCAGGTTCATGCCGTCGAATGACGATTCTGGGCCCAGGAAACAAGCACAGACTGGTGGGACCACACAGTGTTGCAGGTCTGGGACAATTCCCAGTGGCTGTGAAACTTTCGCATGCATAAGGGCACTTTCATGGAACTTTGTGACTTGCTTTCCCCTGCTCTGAAGCACAAGAATACCAAGATGAGAGCAGTCCTCACAGTTCACAAGTGAGTAGCGATAGCCCTGTGGAAGTTTGCAATGCCAGACAGCTACCGGTCAGTTGGGCATCAATTTGGAGTGGGCAAATCTACGGTGGGGGCTGCTGTGATCCAAGTAGGCCATGCGTAAGCTGCTGCTATCAAGGGTAGTGACTCTGGGAAATGTGCAGGTCATCGTGGATGGCTTTGCTGCAGTAGGGTTCCCTAACTGTGGTGGGGCGATAGACGGACCCTGTATCCCTGTCTTGGCACGGAGAACCAAGCCAGCAAGTACATAAACCGCAAGGGGTACATTTCAATGGTGCTGCAAGCACTGGTGGATCACAAGGGACGTTTCACCAACATCAACGTGGGATGGCTGGAAAGGATTCATGGCGCTCGCGTCTTCAGGAACACTAATCTGTTTAAACGGCTGCAGCAAGGGATTTACTTCCCAGACCAGAAAATAACCATTGGGAATGTTGAAATGCCTATAGTTATCCTGGGGGACCCAGCCTACCCCTTAGTGCCATGGCTCATGAAGCCATACACAGGCAGCCTGGACAGTAGTCAGGAGCTGTTCAGCTATAGGCTGAGCAAGTGCAGAATGGTGGTAGAATGGGCATTTGGACGTTTAAAGGGTTACTGGTGCAGTTTACTGACTCGGATAGACCTCAATGAAACCAATATTCCCATTGTTATTGCTGCTTGCTGTGTGCTCCACAATATCTGTGAGAGTAAGGGGGGGGACGTTTATGGCGCAGTGGGAGGTTGAGGCAAATCTCCTGGCCACTGATTACAAGCAGCCAGACACCAGGGCAGTTAGCAGAGTACAGGAGGGTGCAGTGCGCATCAGAGAAGCTTTGAAAACCAGTTTCATGACTGGCCAGGCTACGGTATGAGAGTTCTGTTAGTTTCTCCTTGATGAACCCCTCCCCCCGCTTGGTTCACTCTACTTCCCTGTAAGCTAACCACCCTCCCCACCCCCTTCAATCACCGCTTGCAGAGGCAATAAAGTCATTGTTGCTTCACATTCATGCATTCTTTATTAATTCATCACACAAATAGGGGGATAACTGCCAAGATAGCCCGGGAGGGGTGGGGGAGGAGGGAAGGACAAGGCCACACTCCACTTTAAAACTTATTGAATGCCAGCCTTCTGTTCCTTGGGCAGTCCTCTGGGGTGGAGTGGTTGGGTGCCCGGAGGCCCCCCACCGCGTTCTTAGACGTCTGGGTGAGGAGGCTATGGAACTTGGGGAGAAGGGCGGTTGGTTACACTGGGGCTGTAGTGGCGCTCTGTACTCAAGCTGCCTTTCCTGAACCTCAGTCATACACCGGAGCATATCAGTTTGTTCCTCCAGTAGCCTCAGCAGTGCCTCCTTCCGTCACCAAGCTGACGCCACCTATCATCTTCTGCCCGCCACTTCTTATCTTCAGCCCACCACCTGTCCTCGTGTTCATATTGTGCTTTCCTGGACTCTGACTTGTCTGCCTCCATGCATTCTGCTGGGATCTTTCAGTGTGGGAGGACTGCATGAGCTCAGAGAACATTTCATTGCGAGTGCGTTTTTTTCGCCTTCTAATCTTTGCTAGCGTCTAGGAAGGAGAAGATAGTGTGAGCGTTGAAACATTTGCAGCTGAGGGAGGAAAAAAAGGGAGAGTGGTTAGTTCAAAAGACACATTTTAGAGACCAATGGGTAGACTTTTACATGGTAAACCTTGCTGTTAACATTACCTAGCAGATGTGCTTTCGGTACAAGGTCACATTTTGCCTCTTATTGAGGGTATGCCGGTTTGGTGTGAGAGATCTTTTACGCAGGGCCGGGCAACAGAATTTGGATTGCAGGCAGCCATGGTAAGACTCAGTCTTTTGGCTTCTTTAACCTTCATAACATGTGGGAATGGTTTCAAACAACAGCGCCCTCATGTTCCATACCAAGCAGCCGTTGGGTTGGCCATTTAAAAGGAGGAGGGGCTGCGGTTTTCGGGTTAATGTGAAGCACAAACCCAACTAACCCCCCCACCCCTGCATACACACCCAATTCTCTGGGATGATTGCTTCACCCCTCCCCTCACCGCGTGGCTAAGAGCGGGGAACATTTCTGTTCAGCCACAGGCAAACAGCCCAGCAGGAACGGGCACCTCTGAATGTCCCCTTAATAAAATCACTCTACTTCAACCAGGTAACCAGGAACAATATCACTCTCCTGAGGATAACACAGAGAGATAAAGAACGGATGCTGTTTGAATGCCAGCAAACACCAGGACCACACGCTGCCATACTTTGTTATGCAGTGATTCCAGACTACGTGCTACTGGCCTGGCGTGGTAAAGTGTCCTACCATGGAGGACGGAATAAGGCTGCCCTCCCCAGAAACCTTTTGCAAAGGCTTTGGGAGTACATCCAGGAGAGCTTTATGGAGATGTCCCTGGAGGATTTCCGCTCCCTCCCCAGACACGTTAACAGACTTTTCCAGTAGCTGTACTGGCCGCGAATGCCAGGGCAAATTAATCATTAAACAAGCTTGCTTTTAAACCATGTATAATATTTACAAAGGTACACTCACCAGAGGTTCCTTCTCTGCCTGGCGGGTCTGGGAGGCAGCCTTGGGTGGGTTCGGAGGGTACTGACTCCAGGTCCAGAGTGAGCTTCCTTGCTGTGAGCTATCTTCAACCTCCTCATCATCTTCCTCGTCCCCAAAACCCGCATCCCTGTTGCATTGATGGAGTCAAAGCACAGCGGTGGGGTAGTTGTAGGGGCACCCCCTAGAATGGCATGCAGCTCATCATAGAAGCGGCATGTCTGGGGCTCTGACCCGGAGAGGCCATTTGCCTCTCTTTTTTTTTTTGGTAGGCTTGCCTCAGCTCCTTAAGTTCCACGCGGCACTGTTGCAGGTCCCTGTTATAGCCTCTGTCCTTCCTGCCCTTTGAGATTTTTTCAAATGTTTGGGCATTTCGTCTTTTGGAATGGAGTTCTGATAGCACGGATTCATCTCCCCACACAGCGATCAGATCCCATACCTCCCATTCAGTCCATGCTGGGGATCTTTTGTGATTCTGGGACTCCATCATGGTCACCTCTGCTGATGAGATCTGCACTCACCTGCAGATCGCCATGTTGGCCAAACAGGAAATGAGATTCAAAAGTTCGCGGGCCTTTTCCTGTCTACATGGCCAGTGCATGGGAGTTGAGAGCGCTGTCCAGAGCGGTCACAATGGAGCACTCTAGGATAACTCCCGGAGGCCAATACCGTCGAATTGCGACCACACTACCCCAAATTCGACCCAGCAAGGTCGATTTCAGCACGAATCCCCTCGTCAGGGGAGGAGTACCGAAATCGATTTTAACAGCCCTTTAAGTCGAAAATAACGGCTTTGTCGTGTGGGCGGGTGCAGGGTTAAATCGATCTAACTCTACTAAATTTGACCTAAACTCGTATTGTAGACCAGGGCCAAGAGACTCAGATGGGAGGATCTTCTTTGTGGCTTTGAAATCTGAAATCTCTTGCTAATATGTTTCCTTTAAAGCCTGTTCTACCACAGGCCTCTCTAGATCAGGAAAATGAGATATGTTTAGCACACTTGTTAATTAACATGTTTTTAAATACATGTTGCACTTTGTAGGCAAAGGCAGTGGTGTTTAAAAATGTTAGCTGGTCACGGTCAGTGTACCGTCTTCAGTGCTGTGGGAGCTAGTTCTAGGTTACCACAGGCATAGGTGCCGACTCCATGGGTGCTCCAGGGATGGAGCACCCACAGGGAAAAATTAGTGAGTGCTCTGCACCCACCGGCAGCTCCCCACCCCGCTCCAGCTCGCCTCCGCTCCGCCTCCTTCCCTGAGCGTGACACGTGGCTGCTTTTTCCCCCTGGGTTAGAATGAGGTTGGGACAGGGGTGGAGTTAGGGCAGGGGCAAGGGGGACACGAGCACCCACTGGCCCCATGAGAAGTTGGCACTTGTGACCACAGGGGACTGACAGTGCGGGAGGAAAGAGGCCTTCGGGTACCCTTTACCACTCACTCTTTTATATCTGAAAGGGCTGGTTAATGGATGATAGCATTAAAGAAAGTTACTGCACTTTCTAGTGCCTGGGTGAGTGCAGCAATTGGAGCTTAGCAGGATTATATGAGGAAAAATGGGCCTAAGGACTCTGATTTGGGCAATTAACGTTCCAAGTAGGGCTGTCAATTTATTGCAGTTAACTCATGCGATTAAGTCAAAAAAATTAATCACGATTAATTGCACTTATAACAATAGAATACCAATTGAAATTTATTCAATATTTTTGGAAGTTTTTCTACATTTTCAATATTGATTTCAATTACAACCCAGAATACAAAGTGCACAGTGCTCACTTTATATTATTATTTTTTATTACAAATATATACACTGTAAAAATGATAAACAAAAGAAATGGTATTTTGCAATTCACCTCATACAAGTACTGTAGTGTAATCTCTTTATCATGAAAGTGTAACATACAAATACAGATTTTTTTGCATAACTGCTCGCAAAAACAAAACTGTACAACTTTAGAGCCTACAAGTCCACTCAGTCCTACTTCTTATTCTGCCAATCGCTAAGACAAACGAGTTCATTTACTTTGACAGGAGATACTGCTGCTTGCTTCTTATTTACAATGTCACCTGAAAGTGAGAACAGGGGTTCGCATGGCACTTTTGTAGCCAGCGTTGCAAGGTATTTACATGCCAGATATGCTAAACATTCGTATGCCCCTTCATGCTTCAGCCACCATGCCAAAGGACGTGCTTCCATGCTGATGATGCTCGTTAAAAAAATAATGCATCGATTAAATTTGTGACTTACCTCCTTGGGGGGAGAATTGTATGTCCCCTGCTCTGTTTTACCCACATTCTGCATACATTTCATGTTATAGCAGTCTCAGATGATGACCCAGCACATGTTCATTTTAAGAACACTTTCACAGCAGATTTGACAAAATGCAAAAAAGGTACCAATGTGAGATTTTTAAAAATAGCTACAGTACTGGACCCAAGGTTTAAGAACCTGAAGTGCCATCCAAAATCTGAGAGAGATGAGGTGTGGAGCATGGTTTTAGAAGTCTTAAAAGAGCAACATTCTGATGCGGAAACTACAGAACCCAAACAACCAAAAAAGAAAATCAACCTTCTTCTTGTAGTGCCTGTTCATGTCGATTCCAATCAGGTGTGTGCGCGTGCATGGGAACGATGGTCAGAAGATTTTTCCCTTAGCAGCATCCGTCGGGTCGGCCTGGGGGCCCCCTGGAGTCACGCCTTCATGGTGCCTAATATATAGCCCTGCTGACTCGCCACCCCTTCAGTTCCTTCTTACCACCAGCTGGAACTTCCCTCGGTTCTTGCTCAGCAAGTTTCTTCGTTATTCCGTGTACATAGTTAGTTAGTTGTTAGTAGTACTCCAGTTAAAGTTTAGTATGTTATAGTAGTTGGGGTTTATTCCCCCCCACTCCGTCCCCAGCGCCATGGCATGCCGCTGTCTCCCGGGATTTAAGAACTGCATGGCTTGCGCCAAGCGCATGTGAAGAGTGACCCGTGCTCGTCGTGTCTTAGGTGCCTGGGGGAGACCCATCAGAAAGATCATTGCAAGATCTGCTGTGAGTTCCACCCAAGAACACGTAAAGAATGGGAACAGCGGCTGAAGGTGATCCTCATGGAGGCAGGCTTGTGCCCCCATTCTGACCCGAGCTTGAGAGACCCGACCCCTACGGTGTTGTCCTTGACATGGAGTGCCCTGGCACTGAGGAAGGACTCCTCCAGGGACACTCAGCACCGCCACGACTCCTCACAGGGCCCATCTGATAGTAGGCACCGCTCCCATTCGCTGGTGCCTCAAAAGAAGAAAAAGCTGGCTGACCGTTCTCCGGCTAAGCCTTGAGAAGTGCGACCCCAGGCAGGCCACTCCTCGGCCTCTCCTTCCAGGGCTGTGTTGACTCCTGTCCATGTGAGGCAGTCGAGTCCGGCACCTACGCAGCAGCTTCAGCTCCCGTCCACGCCAGAAGCGTACCAGGCCACCAGAGATCTCCTCCACTTGATGGCACCGTTCTCAGCGCCAACAGAGCCCCATCCTCCAGTGCATTCTAAGGGAAAGCCTGCTATGATGTCGAGGCACTCCCCTTCACTTTGTCCATTGGCACCTACACGCTCCAACAAAGAGCCTTCCCGCTCCCAGAGCTCTTGACGTTTGAGGCACTGAGGATCGGCTCCTCCGTGGTCTTCAGTGTCTGAGACCTCAGAGTTTGAGCCCGACTCCTATCGCTCAAGTAGGAGCAGAAACCGTAGAGTGAGGTCAGTCAGAGACAGAAGGGAGCATCAGACATGGCCTCCACAGTGGCAGAACCCGCCTCAGTGGCCCTTCAGGACTCTCTGGGCTTATCACCACAGCCAGGGAGGAACCCAGGGCCCACACTCAGTGACGTCTTCAGTTGCCTCTGCCACTTTCATGATGCTTTCTGCTGTGCATATGCACTCGGCGCCTTTCCCTCCAGCACTGTCATCAACTCCAGCACTGTGCTTGGCTCCAACTTTGGCACCAGCCTTCGCAACGGCGAACCACCTGTCTCCCACGCCTGCACCGTTGTCGACATCAGCCTCGATGCAGGCACCTACAGCCCAGGTGCCAATGCAGATGCCTGGCCCACCCCCGACCCTGGCGGCTCCTGTGAGTGTGCCAATGCAGCTCCCTCCGGTGAGACTGATGCCGACGTTGGCCATGATGCCTACGGCCCCAGCACTGTCATGGGCAACACCACCTCCAATGCTGCCCCGGGAGTCACGTGACCTAGGGCAGACAGCAGGGAGCTTCCACCACCAGCACACGCTTCCTCCCCCTCATCGCCAGACGAAGCATTGGCAGGGACGTCCACAGCTCCTGCGTTAGAGGACAACAAAGTTCTACAGCAGTTGCTCCGCAGGGCTGCCCAAGGTTTGGGCATCAAGGCCGAGGAGGTAGTTGAGGACACGGATCCCATGGTGGACATCCTAGTTCTGTCGGGGCCTTCACGGGTAGCATAACCCTTCATAAAGAGAGTGGTGGACACCACCAAGACTCTATGGCAGATACCGGCATCTCTGCCACCGACTGCCAAATGCAATGAGCGCTGGTATTTCATCCCCTCCAGACGCTTTGAGCATCTCTACCACCATCTGCCTCCGGACTCGCTGGTCATCGATGTGGCTAACCAGCGGAAGAGACAAGGTTTCCAAGGTCCTTCCCCAAAGAATAGGGATGCTAAATGCCTGAACCTTGTGGGTAGAAAAATCTATTCCGCTGATGGTTTACAACTCCGTATTGCTAACCAGCAGGCTATTGTGAGCAGGTACTCCTATAACACCTGTGCTTTCATGACTAAGTTCACGGAGCTCGTCCCTTCGGACTCTTCGTCAGAGTTCACCGCCTTAATGGAAGAAGGGAAATTAGTCTCACACGCTTCACTGCAGGCAGCCTTAGATGCTGCAGACACTGCCACAAGAGTCATGGCAACAGGGGTGGCTATGCGGTAGGGGGGCCTGGTTGCAAGTCTCAGGGTTACCCTACGAAGTCCAACAAACAATTCAGGACCTCCCGTTTGAGGGTGAGACTCTGTTTTCAGAGAAGACGGACCAAAGACTCCACAGCCTAAAAGATTCCCGAGCCACCCTCAGACCCTTGGGCTTGCATACCCCCGCCACACAGCAGAGACAATTCTGCTCACAACCTCTTCAAAGGTTCCAGCAGCAGAACCGCCAGGACAATTCTAGGAGGAGGAATGGGAGCGGTAGATGAAGGCAAGATTCCTCCGCTAATCAAGGCCAGCCCAAACCACCCTCTGGCCCTAAACCGGCCTTTTGAAGGTGCAGTTGAGGACAGCGCACCAGACCAGAGACTGGATTCACCCCGCCTTACCTTTTCCTCCCTACTATCCCCTTTCTACCATGCATGGTCCCGTATAACTTTGGACCGCTGGGTGCTTCGCACGGTAGAGAGGGGATACTCCATCCAATTCTGTGCCTTCCCACCCTTCCCCTCCCCTTCCCTGTCCCTCTTCAGGGACCCTTCTCACAAGCAACTTCTCATTCAGGAGGTGAAGTCACTTCTAGTACTGGGGGCGGTGGAGGAGGTTCCACTGGAACACAGGGGCAAGGGTTTCTATTCATGCTATTTCCTAATACCAAAGGCCAAAGGTGGCCTAAGGCCTATCCTGGACCTGCGCAACCTCAACAAGTTTGTGAGGAAACTGTGGCTCCGCATGGTCTCCTTGACCTCCATTATCCTTTCACTGGATCCAGCAGACTGGTGTGCTGCCCTTGACTCGAAGGACGTGTATTTTCACAATCGGGCACAACCACAGAAAGTTCCTCAGGTTTGTGGTCAACGGTTCCCATTACCAATTTACTGTCCTCCCTTTTGGCCTGTCAGCGGCACCTTGAGTCTTCACCAAGTGCGTGGCAGTCGTTGCTGCCTTTCTGCAGAAACATTAGATACAGGTGTTCCCATACCTCAACAACTGGCTGATCAAAGGCCGATCCAGGGCTCAGGTGGCATTCATTAGAGCCACCTTTGAGAATCTGGGCCTCCTACTGAACAAGATGAAATCAACTCTGTCCCCGGTCCAGAGGATAGAGTTCATAGGAACAGTTCTGAACTCAACCCAAGCCAGAGCTTTCCTCCCGCAGGCGAGATTCCAGGCCCTCGACGCCATAATCCAGGGACTCAGACAGTTCCCCACCACCACCGCGAGAAATTGTCTCAAACTTCTCGGCTACATGGCAGCCTGTACGTACGTGGTTCAGCACGCCAGACTCAGGCTTCAGCCGCGGCTTGCATCAGTGTACAGACCTGCCAGGGACAGCTTGGACAGGACTGTGACCCTGCCTTGCCCCATCCTTGACTCGCTCCTGTGGTGGACAGACGCTCAGCAGGTGTGCTCAGGAGTCTCCTTTGCTGCCCCACAACCATCCTTGATGCTAGTGACGGACGCGTCAGCCTTGGGGTGGAGAGCTCATCTGGGGGACCACAGGACTCAGGGCCTCTGGTCACAGACAGATCTCAGTCTTCATATCAGTGTCAGGGAGCTCAGGGCGGTACGCCTAGTGTCAGTCATTCCGCCCGTATCTAGCAGGTCGAGGTGTATCGGTCATGACGGACAATACGACCGCGATGTTCTATATCAACAAACAGGAGGGTGCACGCTCCTCTCCCCAGTGCCAGGAAGCCCTCAAGTTATGGGAATTTTGTATAGAGCACTCAGTCGATCTACAGGCGTCGTACTTTCCAGGGGTCCAGAACGAGCTGGCAGATAGCCTCAGCAGATCTTTTCACAGACATGAGTGGTCTCTTTGCCCAGACATCGCATCTTTGCTCTTCCAGAGGTAGGACTGTCCCCTGATCGACCTCTTCGCCACATGACGCAACAGGAAGTGTCAGCAGTTCTGCTCCTTCCAGAATCACAGTCCGGGCTCTACAGCGGACGTGTTCCTCCTCCATGGGGGGGACCGCTTCTATACGCCTTCCCACCCATACACTCGTCCACACAGTCTTGCTCAAGATCCGCAGAAACCAGGCTTGGGTCCTTCCCATAGCACCAGCCTGGCCCCGCCAGCATTGGCACACGTCTCTCCTAGAAATGTCAGTCAGAGCCCCGATTACCTTGCCGCTCTTCCCGGACCTTCTCACGCAGGATCACAGGCGGCTCCAGCACCTAAGCCTGAAGTCGCCGCATCTCACAGCCTGGAGGCTCCATGGCTGAATACATTCTGAACAGGAGAAAACAAGTCAGACTGGTTCTCTTGGGCAGTAGGAAACCCTCCACTAGGGCCATGTACCTGGCCAAGTGGAAGAGATTATCACTCTGATCAGTTCAGCATGACTTCCCCCCGGTGCTAGCCTCAGTGCCCCAGATTTTGGATTACCTTTTCCACCTAAAGCAGGAAGGTCTCTCCTTGTCTTCTATAAGAATACACCTGGCTGCCATCTCGGCTTTCCACTCAGGGGTACAGGGCTGCTCGGTTTTCACTAACTTCCTAGTTAGTAACATGCTCCCTGCTCTACCTCTCCTACAAGGTCGCACTCCTGGTGGCAATAACTTCAGCCCGAAGGGTGTCTGAGCTCAGGGCTCTAACGTCCGAGACGCCCTACACCGTGTATTTTAAGGACAAGGTTCATCTCAGGCCCTATCTGTCCTTCCTCCTGAAGGTGGTATCGCAGTTCCACATCAACCAGGACATTTTCCTCTGGATTTTCTACCCCAAGCCTCATGTGAGCAGCAGGGAACAGAGGCTCCACACTCTTGACATCTGCAGAGCGCTGGCCTTTTACATCGAAAGGACAAAACCGTTCAGGAAGTCGGTACAGCTCTTTTCGCAGTAGCGGACAGGATGAAGGGCCAGCCTGTTTCAACACAGCGCATTTCGTCATGGATTGTGGCCTGCATTACCGAGTCCTACAATCGAGCAGGAATCCCAGCGCCCCTGATAATGGCGCACTCTACAAGGGCACAAGCTTCATCAATAGCTTTCCTGGCTCAAGTCCCTACCCAGGAAATTTTCAGGGTGACGACGTGGTCATTGATATACACTTTCGCCACACACTATGCAATTACTAGGCAGGCCAGAGATGATGCGGCCTTTGGTAGAGCAGTACTGCAGTCAGTGGACAGCTCCAACCCCACCTCCTAAATTTGCTTGGGAGTCACCTGATTGGAATCGACATTAACAAGCACTTGAAGAAGAAAAAACGTAACTGTTGTTTTTCAAGATGTGTTGTTCATGTCCATTCCAATACCCACCCTCCTACCCCTCTGTTGGAGTAGCCGGAAAGAAGGAACTGAAGGGGTGGTGAGTCGGCAGAGCTATATATTAGGCACCATGAGGGCGCGAATCCAGGGGGCCCCCAGGGCGACCCGACAGATGCTGCTAAGGGAAAAATCTTCCGGCCATCGTACGCGTGCACACACCTGATTGGAATCAACATGAAGAACACATCTCGAAGATGTTATGAGAAGGTGTGTAATCGTTTTTTCTCCTGGTGGCATCTGACTCAGATGATGAAAAGGAACATGCGTCAGGCCACACTGCTTTGGATCGTTATCAAGCAGAACCCATCATCAGCATGGAAGCATGTCCTCTGGAACGGTGGTTGAAGCATGAAGGGACATATGAATCTTTAGCGCATCTGGCATGTAAATATCTTACGATGCTGGCTACAACAGTGCCATGCGAATGCCTGTTCTCACTGTCTGGTGCCATTGTAAGCAAGAAGCCAGCAGAATCATCTGCAAATTGTAACCAACCTTGTTTGTCTGAGTGACTGGCTGACCAAGAAGTAGGACTGAGTGGACTTGTAGGCTCTAAAGTTTTGCATTTTTATTTTTAATAGTTTTTTTTACATAATTCTACATTTGTAAGTTGAACTTTCATGATTGAGATTGCATTACAGTATTTGTATGAGGTAAACTGAAAAATACCATTTTTTAGTTTTTTACAGTGCAAATATTTGTAATCAAAAATAAAGTGAGCACTGTACACTTTGTATTCTGTGTTGTAATTTAAATTAATATATTTGAAAATATAGTAAACATCCAAAAATATTTAAAATAAATGGTATTCTATTGTTAACAGCGCAATGAATCGTGATTAATTTTTTTAATTGCTTGACCACCCTAGTTCCAAGTTACTGCCAAGGTAAAGGCCCCACCAGGTGTTGCCTTAACCATGGTCAGTGAAAAGGAGCAGAGGCAATACTCCGGGCTCTGAATCAGTCTCTCTGCACTTCCTAGTCCATATTCCAGCCTGCAGGTAATTTATAGGAAGGATTTATCAGGTGATAGTATGCAAAGTGAGTTCAGCGTAAACACCTCCCACACGCGTGCGCGCGCGCACACACACACACACAGAGCTATTTTCTGGCTGGTGTTAATCAAGTTCGAATTTGAGAAATGTTGGGAACTCTTTTCTAACCACAAGGGAATCGTTTGCAAACAAGAAATTTTCTCTCTATACCCAATTATTTACTAATTAGTCCAGGTTTTTTTGGTGAAAGGGCCAGAGTGTTTATAAGTAGAACAAGAATGTGACAGAAAGCAGTTTCATGCATTGCTCCCCACAGACCTACTGCAGGCTTAGCACAGTACAAAATTTTAGGGGTTGTATTCATACACTGCCCCTTCCCACCCCCAGCACAGGAGACAGGAATCCAGCGGCTGTCAGCTAAGAGTAATGAAATGTTACTGAATGACAAATGACTAGCAAGTAAAAGCTGGAGTTAATTGTTCCTAAGGCCACCCACTGCCAGCAAAGAAACCAGAGTGAGTGTTGGTATTCTCAATGAACCAGCCAAGAAATGAGACCAGAGCTAATTTAGAGGATTAAGGTGGATGTGCCTGCAGTAACTCAGAACCATTCTGCCAGTGCCAGGCTGAGGATCAAACACAAGGACTAATCTTTGCATGATGCAAACCAGCCCAACAAAGTGAAAAGATCTACAGTATCCAGAGAAGTCCGGCACTGACCATTACCTCATAAACAGGGCCCTACCAAATTCAGGGCCATGAAAAACACAACACAGACCATGAAATCTGGTCTTTTGTGTGCTTTTACCCTATATTATACAGATTTCATGGGGGAGACCAGCGTTTCTCAAATTGGGGGTCCTGACCCAAAAGGGAGTTGCGGGAGGGTTGCGGTATTGCCAGCCTTACTTCTGCACTGCCTTCAGGGCTGGGGGGCCAGAGAGTGGCACCTGTTGCCTGGGCAACCAGCTCTGAAGGTGGCACCCACCAGCAGCAGCACAGAAGTAAGGGTGACAATACCGTACCATGCCATCCATTCTGGCAGCTGTTCTGCCTTCAGAGCTAGGCTCCCAGCCAGCAGCCACTGCTCTCCAGCTGCCCAGGTCTGAAGGCAGTGCTGCCACCAGCAGCAGCACAGAAGTAAGGGTAGCAATACCCCAACCCCGTCTACAATAACCTTGAACACCCCCCCCCACCAACTCCTTTTTGGATCAGAACCCCTACAATTACAACACCATGAAATTTCAGATTTAAATAGCTGAAATAATTAAATTTACTGTTTTTAAAACCCTATGACTGTGAAATTGACCAAAATGGACCATGAATTTGGTAGGGCCCTACCTGCAAATGAAAAAAACATCATTACTAAAAACTGCACACTGCCCTGCTTCATTCTTACAGCTGCAAGGCCGGTCCTGTATAAGAACATAAGAACAGCCACACTGGGTCAGACCAAAGGTCCATCCAGGCCAGTATCCTGTCTACCAACAGTGGCCAATGCCAGGTGCCTCAGAGGGAGTGAACCTAACAGGTAATGATCAAGTGATCTCTCTCCTGCCATCCATCTCCACCCTCTGACAGAGGCTAGGGACACCATTCCTTACCCATCCTGGCTAATAGCCATTAATGGACTTAACCTCCATGAATTTATCTAGTTCTCTTTTAAACCCTGTTATAGTTCTAGCCTTCACAATCTCCTCAGGCAAGGAGTTCCACAAAACTTGCTTTTATTTGTTTTAAACCTGCTGCCTATTATTTTCATTTGGTGGCCCCTAGTTCTTATATTATGGGAACAAGTAAATAACTTTTCCTTATTCACTTTCTCCACACCGCTCATGATTTTATATACCTCTATCATATCTTCCCTTAGTCACCTCTTTTCCAGGCTGAAAAGTCCTAGCCTCTTTAATCTCTCCTCATATGGGACCTGTTCCAACCCCCTAATCATTTTAGTTGCCCTTCTCTGAACCTTTTCTAATGCCAGTATAGCTTTTTTGAGATGAGGAGACCACATCTGTACGCAGTTTTCAAAATGTGGGCATACCATGGATTTATATAAGGGCAATAAGCTATTCTCCATCTTATTCTCTATCCATTTTTTAATGATTCCTAACATCCTGTTTGCTTTTTTGACTGCCGCTGCACACTGCGTGGACGTCTTCAGAGAACTATCCAGAATGACTCCAAGATCTTTTTCATAGAATCATAGAATCATAGAATTCAAGATCAGAAGGGACCATTATGATCATCTAGTCTGACCTCCTGGAAGATGCAGGCCACATAAGCCGATCCACCCACTCCTGAACTAATTCTCTCCCTTGACTCTGCTGTTGAATGCTCCAAATCATGATTTAAAGACTTCAAGTAGCAGATAATCCACCAGCAAGCGACCCCTGCCCCATGCTGCGGACGAAGGCGAAAAACCTCCAGGGCCACTGCCAATCTACCCTGGAGGAAAATTCCTTCCCGACCCCAAATATGGCGATCAGCTGAACCCCGAGCATGCGGGCAAGACTCTCCAGCCAGACCCTCTGGAAAAGGCTAACAGTATCCCAACATTGACCCTTTATACTAATTACCAGTGTGGCACGTTATTGACCTATTGACTAAACCCGTTATCCTATCATACCATCCCCTCCATAAACGTATCCAGCTTAATCTTAAAGTCATGGAGGTCCTTCGCCCCCACTGTTTCCCTCGGTAGGCTGTTCCAGAATTGCACTCCTCTGATGGTTAGAAACCTTCGTCTAATTTCAAGCCTAAATTTCCTAACTGACAATTTATATCCGTTTGTCCTGGTGTTCACATTAGCACTGAGCTGAAATAATTCCTCTCCTTCCCCGGTATTTATCCCTCTGATATATTTAAAGAGTGCAATCATATCTCCTCTTATCCTTCTTTTGGTTAAGGAAAACAAACCGAGCTCCTCAAGTCTCCTTTCATATGACAGGCCTTCCATTCCTCGGATCATTCTAGTGGCCCTTCTTTGTACGTGTTCCAGTTTGAATTCATCCTTCTTAAACATGGGAGACCAAAACTGCACACAATACTCCAAATGAGGTCTCACCAATGCCTTATATAACGGGACTAGCACCTCCTTATCTCTACTAGAAATACCTCGCCTAATGCATCCCAAGACCGCATTAGCTTTTTTAACGGCCACATCACATTGCCTACTCATAGTCATCCTACGATCAACCAGGACTCCTAGGTCCTTCTCCTCCTCCGTTACTTCCAACTGGTGCGTCCCCAGCTTATAACTAAAATTCTTGTTAGTCATCCCTAAATGCATAACCTTACACTTCTCATTATTGAATTTCATCCTGATTAGTTGTAGCTAAATTAGCCCCCATCATATTGTATGTATTGTTGGGGTTATTTTTTCCAATGTGCATTACTTTACATTTATCCACATTAAATTTCATTTGCCATTTTGTTGCCCAAACACTTAGTTTTGTGAGATCTTTTTGAAGTTCTTCACAGTCTGCTTTGGCCTTAACTATCTTGAGCAGTTTAGTATCATCTGCAAACCTTGCCACCTCACTGTTTACCCCTTTCTCCAGATCATTTATGAATAAGTTGAATAGGATTGATCCTAGGACTGACCCTTGGGGAACACCACTAGTTACCCCTCTCCATTCTGAGAATTTACCATTTATTCCTACCCTTTGTTCCCTGTCTTTTAACCAGTTCTCAATTCATGAAAGGATCTTCCCTCTTATCCCATGACAACTTAATTTACGTAAGAGCCTTTGGTGAGGGACCTTGTCAAAGGCTTTCTGGAAATCTAAGTACACTATGTCCACTGGATCCCCCTTGTCCACATATTTGTTGACCCCTTCAAAGAACTCTAATAGATTAGTAAGACATGATTTCCCTTTACAGAAACCATGTTGACTTTGCCCAACAATTTATGTTCTTCTATGTGTCTGACAATTTTATTCTTTACTCTATACTTTATTCTATAACTGGCCCACTGCCCTTCTCCAGTAGCAGAGTAGCACTACACACCATAAAATCGTTGTTAACTTTATCATTCTGTGAACTGTTTTGTAAGCAAGAGAAAGAAAGCCCCTTCCTTGAGTCATCTCCCTTCCCCGCTGCTGCCAGCTTTCACAATACTTGGTGTTTTTCTCCAAGGCCCAACTACCATAGTCCTGTGATTGTGTGAGAATCTCAGCTTTTACTTTAATTTTCTAGCCCTTGTGGATGTGGAGAAAAAACCAGGAAATGTGCCTAGCGTGTAATCGATCAGCTCAGAAACCAGAAGGCAAAGAAAAAGAACCCTAACACATTATTTTAAAAAGTCTCACAATTGGGGGGGTGACTCATAATTTTCAGTGCTCGGGACTGGAAATGCTTCTCCCCCTGCATGGTTCTGGATATCATTGTGCAGCTACCAGGGCACCACAGAGCATAGCTTGAGGATCACAGCACCAGGGAGCAAGTCAAACAAAACACTCACAAATGCAACAAGTGTCTCCTGCGCAGGTCAGTTTATGTTCTGTGGTGAAGAGAATGCTGAATCTCAGTGATAAAACAGCAACTAGTAGCAAGTCTCAATGGGAGTGGCCCTATCAGGCCAGCACTGCTATAGTGAATTCTGTATATAACCCTTCTCATCTGTCAGCAACGCCCAAACACCCCTCCACGCAACCCTTCCCTCATATTCAGCCCATCGATTTCCATGACTTCACTACTGCACTCAACCCCTCCTCCCTGTTCTATCCTGCACCTTCTGTGCCTTATGTATTGTCTCCTTCTCCTTTGTTCACTCCTCCAGTTGTGACCTGCCATGCTCTTGCATGGCAAAGTCCTTTCCACTAACCTCCCAGCCCTGGGTTACTCCAGACAGCTGCTTCCTCCACTCCCATTTCCGTGCCACTGAATACCTCTGAGCCAGTAAGGAGAGGAAAGATGGGCTAGTGGATTGGGCATTAGCCTAGAACCTGAGAGATCCAGGTTCTAGTCCCTGCTCTACCCCAGACATCTTACATGCCCTTGGGCAAGTCATTTAACCTACCTGTGCCTCAGTTCCCCATCTGTACAATACAGCTAATAGCCCTGCCCTGCCTCCCAGAGGTGATGTAAGGCTGAACACATTGCCCATGGTGAGGTCGCAGCTACTAGGATGATGGGAGCCGCATCTGTGCCTCAGGTGACCAGATCGCCTGTGTGCCCTGCTACACTCCCCAACGTGCATTCCCACAACCAGGGCTTGGCTCACTTCTCCTCCTCCTCATACATGCCCTTCTCCCTTTCTGCAATTGCTTACTGACATTCTCAAAGGAAAATCAACAGCTGTGGTCTCCCTGCTCTCGCCCAAACCCTCTCTTGCCACCAACCTCAAGCCTTCCACAACCTATTGCTATCCTTTGGCTTTCTAGCCTTTGCACTTACATGGCAGTTTGTCCAGGCCAATAGCATGTGTCGCATGGCATGGCTTTGGGAGGGATGGAATATGGCATGGGGCTCTGCACAGCCCCTTCAGAGTAGCATCAGGGGCCCCCCCTCCAGAAAGATAGATATGGCAACATGAAGACCCCCTCCCCAAGTCTCCCAGTAGGACCTTCTGCCACACAGTCCCCTCAGCTGGGCTGGTGCTGACAATGCCCACCCTACCTCTCCCCAGCCCCAACCCCCAAAGCATTAACACCTCAGAGAAATCCATGGATCACTCAAATCGGCACTACTGGTTCAGGCTGGCTGTAGGCTCAGGCAGATGTCACTGTATCCATGGATTGCATTTTCAAGCTTCTCTTGGCAGCCGAAAGAACTAGAAATGTACTTTTGTTCAAGGGAACACCAAGGCTGTGATGTAATCACATGGTGCAAGGAGCTAAGCCTGTGGTACCTATGCTTTGATCCAGCCCTTGCAGCATGTGTCCAAATTGAATCAACTGTTCAATTCATCTTGAGGGAGCGGTGTTATATGGGTACATGATACAGGCTAACCCTAGAATTCTCACACAATGGGGCAGCATTGGTCACACTTGCTGCTGATTACTTACATTACATTAAAATGATAAAGTACAAATATGTTTCCATGTCAGACAACAGTCAACCTTCCTGCCAGATAATTCATTGTGTCTTTATTTGTGCAGGCATATGCTAAAGAAGGGCCTTCAGTCACACTTCATGCAGGCATCTCATGAACTTACCTAACTCTGGGTTTTCAGTGAGAGAAAAGACGAGGGGTCTGCTGGTTATTGCAGGAGTGATCTGGGCAGCGGTATGGCATGAACCACACCTATGGAAGAGAAGGGTTAAACATGTTTAAAAATCTTACAATCAACAGATTCATACGGCCAGAAGGGGCCACTGCTGTCATCCTGTTTGAATTCCTGTGTAACACGTGCAGCAGGTCTTTCCTTAATTCCTGTCTGAAGCACCTCTTTTAGACAAAACTCCTATCTTGCTTTAAAAATTCAGTGGTCAAGATTGCACCACAGCCCTTGGTAAGATGTTCCAATACTTACTTACCTTAATTGTTCAAAATATGTTCCTTATTTCCCATCTGAATTTGTTTAGTTTTAATTGCCACTGGAGCATGTTATACCTGTGCCTGTTAGACCAAAGAAACCATTATCAAATGACTGTTCCCCATGTAGATACTTACCAACTGTGATCAAGTCATCCCTTAACCTTCTCTTTGTTAAAATGAACACAGCTTGTGCTCTTTGTTTCCATCGCTATAAGGCATGTTTTTCTACCCTCTAATCATTCTTGTGGCTCTTCTCTGAACCCGCTCAAATTTATCAACATTGTTTTTGAATGGTAGATGTCAGAACTGGATGCAGTATTCCAGCAGCAGTCACACCAGTACCAAACACAGAGGTAGTAAAAGTTCCCTTGTCCTACTTGATATTCCCGTTTGTACATACAATGATCGCATTAGCCCTTTCAGCCAAAATGTTACCCTGGGCGCTCATGTTGAGCTGATTAGCCACCATGATACCCCAGTCTTTCTCAGAGTCACTGCTTCCCAGGAGAGAATCCCCCAACCTGTAAGTAGGGCCTTCACTCTTTGTGCCTAGATGTGTACCGTTACATTTAGCCATATTAAAAAGCATATTGTTTGCTTGTGCCCAGTGTACTGAGCAGTCCAGATCGCTCTGTATTAGTGACCTGTCTGCTTCCTTTTTACCACTCCCCCAATCTTTGGATCATCTGCAATGTTTACCAGTGACTATTTTATTTTTTCTTTCAGGCCATTAATAAAAATATCAACTAGCATACAGCCAAGAACTATTCCCTGTGGTACACCAGCTCGGATGATTCTCCATTTACAGTTACATTATGAGACCTGTCATTTAGCCAGATTTTAATCCATTTAATGTGTGCCCCGTTAATTTTGTATAGCTCTACTTTTTTAATCAAAATGTTGTGAGGTACCAATTCAAAACTCTTACCAAAGTCATAATATATTGCAGCAACACTATTACCTTTATCAACCAAACTTGTAATCTCATCAAAAAAAGATATCAAGTTTGTTTGACAGGATCTGTTTCCCATATACCCATGTTGATTGGGAATTATTACATTATCCTTCTATAATTCTTCATTAATTTAGTCTCATATCAGCCATTCCATTATTTTGCTGGGGATCAATGTCAGATTTACAGGACTGTAATTATCTGGGTTGTCTCATTTAATCTTTTTAAATACTAGTACAACATTAGCTTTCTTCCAGTCTTCTGAACCTTCCCCTATGTTCCAAGATTTACTGAAAATCATCATTAACTCTTTAGCTAGCTTCTTGGCCAGCTCTTTAAAAACTCTTGGATGCAAGTTATCCAGACTTGCTGATTTAAGAATATCAAACTTTGGTAATTGCTGTTTAACATCCTCCTGCCTTACTAGTGGAATGGAAAGTATTTCATCTGGCTTTTTCCCAGATACAGAACAAATATTTATTGAACATTTCTGCTTTTCCTGCATTATTGATAATTCTACCATTTCTACCTAGCAATACTAGTGTTAGGATTCTTTTTGTTCCAAATATACTTTAAAAAATCGTCTTATTTTCCTGATCAATGCTGGCCGTAGATTTCTCCTTTTGCTTCCCTTATCGTTTTTTCCAATTCCTCGCTTCTAATTTAAGTTCATTACGACCAACGTCCCTAATATTTTTATTTTATTTTTTTTAACCAATGCAGTCTTCTTTCTTGACTATGGCTTTTTGGGGCATTTAGTAAAATGTTCTTAAACAATTCCCAATTATCATTCACGTTTTTCTGTTTAACTTCAAGTATATATATAACTGAAACCTTAGTATTGCCATTTCAGACACACTGCTTCTATAAGACATATGAGGTTGCCTTTCCAGAGGTGCCAATACAGCTGAAGTCAAATGGGTGCTCAGCACCTCTGAAAAAGTAGTCCATAGTCCCAGCAATTGCATTAAAATAGATCTGAAATTAACGTGGAGACACGTGCTAAACTGTATCACTGCTGACTTGCCTTTCTTTTTGCACCTGTGTTCTTTCTGTCTCATATTCTGTGCACTTGCACCTATAACCACCCCACTCCCACTCCACACACACACACACACACACACACACACACACACACACACACAATTATATAAAATCTGTGATTAGGAACTTGTTTTCATATTTGTCTATATTGTACCTAGAACATTTTTGAACTAAATAAATAATATTACAACTTCTGATTGTCCATATGCTGGATGTCTTGACAAGAGGTAATTTTGCTTGAGAAGAACTTTCATACAGTGTGCTTTATGTGACCAGATTCTACACACAGACAAAATAGAAAATGCTATTACATTTTATTACAAGGAATTTGGAAAACAGATTTTTTTTAACAAAGTTAGCTATTTTAAAGTGTTACCTGGGGCTGTGTATAATGGTTTTCACTCACCAGTGTGAAATGTAATGAAAGACAGCAAAGTTTATTAAGCATGATTCAAACTGTATCTTAATTACTAGCTTCATTTTCTGAGGCAACAAGAAATAAAATGAAAAAAGAAATTAGTTTTACGAATGTTGTCATAGATCTTTAGGAAAAGATAATCAAACCCACCACCCTTAAAATTCACAGAGGGTGCATAGCTTGAGTTTCCCAGTGTTTTGAGCTATTTCCTTATAAGGTGGCCCATAAGAATTCTCGTCTAAACTAACTGTTGGGGGAATTAGCAGCACATGTGTCTGAGTGCATGAGCTGCAAGGCTGCAGATGCCTAAGAAAAGGCTTGTACATTCTTTGATGGACCAGTAGGAGTCTTGGTATAGAGAATTTGATTTTAATTTGGAAAACTGAAGCTTAGATTTTCAGGTTTTGCAGCAATGCAGAGATTCTTGTGAACTTCCTCTTAGATTCTTTTCTATGGGATATATTGTCAAATAATTTTAAAAATTAAAAATGTCAAAATTGCTTAGGCTGGAGGTCCAGCAGTTGGGCAACTGCCATATGCCGTGTTATTCCTATTGCTCTATCTCAGGGCTTTGTCCTACCACCTCTCAACATAGTATTTGGGTGCCTTCCGCATAAAATTAATAGCAACAGCAAAGTTCCTTACGGATTTCATAGAGCCTTTGGTACTTCTCTCATTTTGGGGTAAGAAAACTGCTTAGGGAATGGGTTCTTATTATGCATTTCCTTTTTTTTTCTTTTGGTTGGGGTTTATAAGTAGGAGTGTCCATGATGAGAGTGTCACTTTTATGATGAAAAGCTTACTGCCTTATTTGACCTGCTGGCTAACAGGATCTCCTTGCCATAGGATGTGTAGATGGAATGTGTAGAACTGTTACCACTAGAATGCTGCTTTCTGTTACTATTACCCAGGCCATAGAGACTGACAGAATCTGATTTCTGTGACATTCAAAGGGTAGTTTCTCTAAACTGCAGAAATTTATTGCATGATCTCCAGAACTGTAGCCTCACATTTGTGAGTGATGAGTTGAGAAGATGCTTTTATGCAATCTGAGGCAGCAGTGTGTATGTGAGGGAGTGAATTAAATTTGCCCAACACCTGCCTATTGTGTAGCACATCTGGCTCTAGTTCATCAGCCATACTTGACCTAGGTCTTTAACTAGCCAATACACAGTATGTTTGCCCTTTGTATGTTAATAAATAATAATTTGTGCTTCTGCAGTATCTTCCATCCAAGGCCACCATTTTATGAACATCAATGAAAAAAATCTCACAGCTCTGTGTGGAGTAACTATTATCCATGTTGCATGGATGGTGAAAGCTACAGAGAAACAAATTAACCTTCCCAAGGCTACAAAGCAATTCAGTGGTATAGCTGTGACAAGAATACAGAACTCTACTTCAGTCCTGGCTTCACCACTAGACCACACTCTCTCCCCAAAGACCACACCTCACAAGCACTAATGACAACTATACTATGGGTAAAATCCTGGTGCCACTGAAGTCAAAGGGAGTCTTTCCAACTGGCTGCAGTAGAACAGGATTTCATCCTATATTCTCTGAAGAATTTAGAAGTTTATTGCTGAGCTCAAAAGGTGACACACCAGATGAAAATTTGGTCTTCCGAAACAAATTTTTAACAAATCTTTACATGTTGCTACTCTGAATGTGTTGTCCTTAATAGGGAAAGGCATGGAGTTGCCTGACATGATGGTCCAAAGAAACATTGATACACTCTGGGTGCAGGACACCAGATAGTTAGGAAATACAGCCTGAGAACTGGGTCTGGGCTGTAAGCTGTACTATGCAGGTGGCGGTAGAAAGAGAAATGGTGTAGGAGTGGTGATTTGCAATGAACATTGTAAAAGTGTTTGAGAAATCACTAGGGTGAATGACTGTTTAATGGTCTCCGAATACAAGGAAAGGAGTGCACGTTATTTGTGGTATTGGTATACATCCCACAACAGAGAAGGAAGAGATCAGGCAGAGCCTGCAAAACTTAGCAGATATGGCTGGACCACAGAAATTACTGCTGACCCTGGGAGATTGCAATGCTAATGGGTAGTGCCCTACCAAATTCACACCCATGAAAAATGCATCACAGACCATGAAATCTGGTCTCCCCCTGTGAGATCTGGCCTTCTGTGTGCTTTTACCCTATACTACACAGATTTCATGGGGGGAAACCAGCGTTTCTTAAACTGGGGGTCCTGACCCAAAAGGGAGTTGCAAGGTTATTTTAGGGGGGTCATGGTATTGCCACCTTTACTTCTACTCTGCCTTCAGAGCTGGGTAGCTGGAGAGCGGCGGCTGTTGGCCAGGCGCCCAGATCTGAAGGCAGCGCCTTGCCAGCAGCAGTGCAGAAGTAAGGATGGTAAATACCATACCAGCAGCCACCGCTCTCCAGCTGCCCAGCTCTGAATGCAGCACCACTGTCAACAGCAGCACAGAAGTAAGGGTAGTGGTACTGCAACCCACGCTACAATAACCTTCCCACCACCCCGCAAACTCATTTTGGGGTCAGGACTCTTACAATTACAATACCATGAAATTTCAGATTTTAATAGATGAAGTCATGAAATGTATGATTTTTAAAATCCTATGACCGTGAAATTGAGCAAAATGGACCATGAATTTGGTAGGGCCCTATTCATAGAATAGAATCATAGGGCTTCAATTCATTCAAGCTCTGAGCAAATACTGGGACAGTATGTGCTGGGATTGGAGAATGCAGCAGGCGCCACACTGCTTGACTTGTGTTTAGACAATCAGTGGGTGACTGCCAACACTTGGTTTAAGAAATAAGGAAGTCATTGCTACATGTACTGACATGGTGAAGTAAGCACGCAAATAGATGTCTTGCTAACCTGAATGAACCAAAGGAAGATGATTAAGGATTGTAATGTCATCCTGAGTGAAACGGTCGCACCCCAACACAAGCCATTGTTGGTAACGGTTGCAACTTGCAAATGGACCCAGCATGAGCTTTGCTCTAACAATACTGTAGCGGAGCAGTTGGCCCGCTCCTAAAAAAGGCTAGGCTGATTGGGAAAGCAGCCACAGCTGAGGCCATGCCCCAATCAGGCCACAGCTGGCCCTATAAAAGGGCTGTGAGCCAGGGGCTGAGTCAGTCTCTCTCTAGGTGGGGAGGGAGAAGGACCTGGCTGCCTGAATGGCAGGTACCTGAACTGGAGCAGTGCTGGGGAAAAGGGCAAGAGGAGCTGGGAAGCTCCAGACTAGCAATTCCCCGGGCTGATGCCTTGTTAAAGGCCCAAAAAGGTACTAGGGCTGCAGAGAGGCAGCCCAGGGATAGGCAAAGGCAGCAGGTCCTAACCCCTTGCCAATGATGAGTGGCCATTGCAGACTGCAGTTTGCCCTAGTGAGAGGAGGCTAGATGATGACTGGAAGTAGCCACTGAGGCAAGGTGGGGATAGAGGGTTGGGGGTTCCCCTGGGAGAGGAGACCCAGATAGTGGGTTACTGCTGGGGCAGAACCCTGAGGAAAGAAGGGCACTGGGGTCTGGGAGGGACATGGGGGCCAGCGACAGGCGAGACATCGGCCAGCAGGAGGCACCACACGGTGAGTCATCGCTTCGCTACAGATGCACGCATCAGATTGTGGAGACTGAGCAGGGCAACTTCAGATAAGTTTAGAGAGACAGTCACAAGGTTTGAGCCAAGAACTACTCAAACTGGAATAACAAAAGAAGGAGTGGTGTATCTTTGAGCAAGGGATTGGACTAGATGATCTCCTGAGGTCTCTTCCAACCCTAATATTCTATGATTCAAGAACATATAGATCTAAGAAGCTGAGATCCTACACGTGCTAAGCTGGGCAGACCACAATCTCATGAAGAACAGCAGTGGAATGAGGAGGTGCAGAAAGCAGTAAAAAAAAAAAAGAGAAGCCAGAAAGGTGATGGAAAATAGCTCTTAGGAAGAAGTGGTCGTCACCTATAAAGCTTCCAAATGAACAGCAAAGCAACTGTCAGGTGAAAAACCTAGTGTTAGATGAGCTGTATAATGAGCTGATCAACTGCCCTCAACTTGACAAAAAAATATATGTGATTATGTGGACAAGAAACAAAAGGAAAGAAGATAGAATGAATATACAATTTGTAAAGAATGTAGGGGAGCAGACTGCTTGTGACCGGAGACATGGTATGTAACTGATGGTGAGAATACTATGAGAGTCTGCTTAATGAGAAAAAAAACCTTTTTAAGCTACACTACTATCATGTCAACTGATAATTATGGCTGTCAATGATCTGTCAGAAGCAGGCATCAAGGCAGCACTACTGAAGATGGCACTTGGAAAACCAGCAGGTCCAGAGAAAGTCATGACAGTAATGATCAAAGCCTTGAGAGAGGTTGGTATATCCCAAAAGTCCTAAAAGAATGGAGAAAGCCAATACAGGTGGTAATATACTAACAAAAAGGTGACATAAATGACTGTTTGAAGTACCAGTGAATTAAATTGTGGTCCTGCTGCATGAAACTGTTAGAGAGAATCATAGACAGTCACATTTGCCAAATAGTAGAGCCCATTTTAGGAAAGGAGCAGTGGTTTTAACAAGGGAAAAGAGGTAACAGAGGATATGTTCACAGCTAGAGGGTTGGTGGAAAAGAAGCTGGAGGGAAATGCTGAATATGGTTGGGCTTCCCTCAATTTGGAAAAAGCATTCAACAAAGTAGCTAGGTAACTGCTACAATTTTATGGGGTACTTAGGAAGGAACAATCAGTTGCACACATGGGAAATGACTGCCTAGGAAGGAGCACTGTGGAAAGGGATCTGGGGGTCACAGTGGACCACAAGCTAAATATCAGTCAACAGTTTAACACTGTTTCAAAAAAAGCGAACATCATTCTGGGCTGTATTAGCAGGAGTGTTGGAAGCAAGACGCGAGAACTAATTCTTCCTCTCTACTCCACGCTGATTAGGCCTCAACTGGAGTATTGTGTCCAGTTTTGGGTGCCACATTTCAGAACAAATTGGAGAAAGTCAAGAGAAGAGCAACAAAAATGATTAAAGGTCTAGAAAACATGACCTATGAGGGAAGGTTGAAAAAACTGGGTTTGTTTAGTCTGAAAAAGAGAAGACTGAGAGGGGACATAAGTTTTCAAGTACATAAAAGGTTGTTACAAGGAGGAGGGAGAAACATTGTTCTCATTAACATCTGAGGATAGAACAAGAAGCAATGGGCTTAAATTGCAGACAGGGAGGTTTAAATTGGACATTAGGAAAAACTTCCTAACTGTCAGGGTGGTTAAGCACTGGAATAAATTGCCTAGGGAGGTAGTGAATCTCCATCATTGGCGATTTTTAAGAGCAAGTTAGACAAACACCTGTGAGGGATGGTACTAGATCAGGCATGAGCAAACTACGGCCCGCGGGCCAGATCCGGCCTGTCAGGACTTTGGATCAGGCCCACGGGATTGCCATCCCCGTGGCACCACGGGCCCTGCATCACACCCGGAAGTGGCCAGAACCATGTCCCCGTGGCCCCTGGGCAGGGGCAGAGGGCTCCGCGCGCTGCCCTCGCCTGCAGGCACCCCCCGCAGCTCCCGTTGGCCGGGAACGGGGAACCGCAGCCAATGGGAGCTTCGGGGGAAGTACCCTCAGGCTAGGGCAGCGTGCAGAGTCCTCTCCCCCCACTCCAGGGGCCGCAGGGACTTGGTGCTGGCAGCTTGCAGGAGCAGCGTGGGGCCAGGGCAGGCAGCGAGCCTGCCTGAGCCCTGCTGCACGCCGCTGCCCCCCCGGAGCCGCTCAAGGTAAGCAGCACCAGGCCAGAGCCCGCACTCCAAACCCCTCCTGCACCTCGCACCCCAACCCCCTGCTCTGAGCTCCCTCCCGTACCCCAACCCCCTGCCCTGAGCCCCCTCCCGTACACCCCACACCCCTCCTGTGCCCCATCCCCTTGCCCTGAGCCCCTTCCTGCATACCACACACCCTCCCACACCCCAACCCTCTGCCCCAGTCCTACATTCATGGCCCTGCATGCAATTTTCCCACCCAGATGTGGCCCTCAGGCCAAAAAGTTTGCCCACCCCTGTACTAGATAATACTTAGTGCTGCCATGAGTGCAGGGGACTGGACTAGATGACCTCTTGAGGTCCATTCCAGGCCTATGATTCTATGATCTTGTCCAGATGGTGATGGGTTTCTGTGATGGTTCCATGAAAAAAGTAGACACAGCCTTTGGTGTAACACAGGGTTTTGAGGTGAAGGTTGGGCTCCACCAGAGATCAGTGTTTAGTCCATTACTATTCATAATTGTGATGGACTTCATCAGTAAGGAAATCCAAATGGAAGGCAGTACACAGTTTATCTATGCAGACAATATTGCACTAACAGCTGACACTAAGGAAGATTTTGATGCCTGGAACAGGGAACTAATAAACTCTGGCCTAAAACTGAGTAAATAAAAGACTGAAGTCATGTAGGTGTCTCATGCAGAAACAATACAGATTAGTATTAACATTGCAGGACAGCACCTAAATTGGGTTTCTGCATTTTAAGTAATTTGGGGGCTGGTTAGCAGCAAATGGAGAAATCAAGAGAATTGTAAGCAAGGCTGTTGAGCACAGGGGAAATCTGGCGCAAGATAGGTGGAGTGATTTATGATACACAGATGCCCAGACTAATTAAGGGACGATAGAAAAACACGACAACCCCAGCTCTTGTGTACAGATCAGTCATGTGTGACCTGTTGTATTAACGTAGATGGAAAATAGGGCCAAGCGTATTAATATAACCCAGTTACTGTTCAACATTAAACAATGTTAAACAAAGTTCCAAGTTTGGCATACAGAGATCTCAGCCTGCTTCATACCCCAGGAAACCACCATCAACAATCCTTTTATTAAAGATAAAGAAAAGAAGGAACTGGCCCAGGGAAACGAAGACCAGCAATTAGTAAAGGGATGCAGCACAAGTTTGCTATACTTAAAGGGTCCCTGAGTTGGGAGCCGGAACAGTGGGTGGGACCAGGTCCTACCCTACCAGCTGCTGGGGGAAGTGGCTATGTCCTAAGGAAAAGAATTACAATTGTGGTAACCCAGGGAAGCGGGCTACACTGGGACTG
Source organism: Mauremys reevesii (assembly GCF_016161935.1). NCBI lineage: Eukaryota > Metazoa > Chordata > Testudines > Geoemydidae > Mauremys > Mauremys reevesii. The sequence continues at coordinate 1,004,455 of NC_052640.1, forward strand.
CCTCAGGGAGTTGTGATCAGAGATCTGAGTCGAAAGGGGATGGCTCAGCAGGAGGGCTGGGGTCACTGAGGACTCAAGTAGAGATAAGGAGTTCCCAGGGAAGAAGCCCTTCATGTGCTACTCAATACCCGTAGGAACCTGGCCAGACTACGCGAGGGTACCATGATGGGCCCTGTTGGACTGTTAGAAGACTGAGCCCAGAGAGGGCGGCAGGACATTTTGGACTGTGTACTGCGGAAGGGGTTTGTTTGTTTGTTTTACACATGGACTGTGTGTGACTCTGCCAGAGAGCTGCTTCACCGAAGACCTGCCGGACAAGCACAGCAGCCAACAGGGGGCACTTTGAGCAGAGGAAAAAAAATGCAGGCATGAATACACTCGACCAGGGGTGCGGCTGGCTGCTAGCACATCTCTGCGCCCCCCCCTAGCAGCATGGGGGAGGCAGCTAAGCGTGCTGCCCCCACTCTGGGCAGCGCATGGAGGCCTGCTGACCCCCAAGGGGTGCGCAGAGGTGTGCCAGCAGCAGGGCTAAGGTGGCTCCCTACCACTCTACTTCCCACCTTCTGCACCACTCCCGGAAGCGGGATGTGTGTGTGTGTGTGTGTGTGCGCTGTCCCTGCCTCAAGTGCTGACTCCACAGCTCCCCTGGCCTTCCTCGCCTAGGAGCCGCCACCGGAGGGGTGTGTGTGCTGGTTGCTTTGGGAGCCACGCCGCCCGAGGTAAGCACCACCCCACTGCTCCCCAACCCCCCTGTCCCAGCCCAGAGCCTGCACCCCACATCCAAACTTCTTCCCAGAGCCCTCACCCCTTCTCCCACACTCCAACTCCCTGCAACAACCCAGAGCCCGTACCCAGCACCCAAACTGCCTCCCAGAGCCCACCCCCCCGAATCCTCTCCTGCACCCCAATCAAGGTACCTCACTTTATTTTCATTTACTTCCCATTACTTATAATATAGGAGGAGGAGGAAGAAGAAAAAAAGAATGAAAAGGAGGGCGGGGGAAATAAAAGAGAATATTCTTTTTCTTGGCTGGGTCCCGAAGGGGGGCCCCCGAAAAAGAAGCTGCCCACTGGGCCCCACTAACTCTAAATCTGCCACTGAGCCCAAGATCTGCAGTATCCTGGAGAAGCCGCAAGAGAGGTGACTGAGGTGGTACGTACGACAGACGGATGAAGGGAATCCTGTTAGGCAGGCATTTGAGACTGGAGATCACAGGCAAAGAACAAGAGGATGGCCAAGAAAATGGTGGATAGACTGTGTATGAGAGGAGAGAGAGGATACGGAGTGTGCATTGGACCAGCAAGCCCGGAAAAGGCTGATCATAGACGATAAGGGTTGGAAGAGACCTCAGGTCGTCATCTAGTCCAACCCCCCTGCTCAAAGCAGGACCAACACCAACTAAATCATCACAGCCAGGGCTTTGTCAAGCAGGGCCTTAAAAACCTCTAAGGATGGAGATTCCATCACCTCCCTAGGTAACCCATTCCAGTGCTTCACCACCCTCCTAGTGAAATAGTTTTTCCTAATATCCAACCTAGACCTCCCCCACTGCAACTTGAGACCATTGCTCCTTGCTCTGTCATCTGCCACCACTGAGAACAGCCGAGCTCCATCCTCTTTGGAACCCCCCTTCAAGTAGTTGAACGCTGCTATCAAATCCCCCCTCTCTCTTCTCTTCTGCAGACTAAATAAGCCCAGTTCCCTCTGCCTCTCCTCATAAGTCATGTGACCCAGCCCCCTAATCATTGTTGTTGCCCTCTGCTGGACTCTCTCCAATTTGTCCACATCCCTTCTGTAGCGGGAGGCCCAAAACTGGATGCAGTACTCTAGATGTGGCCTCACCAGTGCCAAACAGAGGAGAATAATCACTTCCCTCAATCTGCTGGCAGTGCTCCTAGTAATACAGCCCAATATGCCGTTAGCCTTCTTGCCAACAAGGGCACCCTGCTAACTCATCTCCATCTTCTCGTCCACTATAATCCCCAGGTCCTTTTCTGCAGAACTGCTGCTTAGCCAGTCGGTCCCCAGCCTGTAGCGGTGCCTGGGATTCTTCCGTCCTAAGTGCAGGACTCTGCACTTGTCCTTGAATCTCATCAGAATTCTTTTGGCCCAATCCTCCAATTTGTCTCAGTCACTCTGGACCCTATCCCTACCCTCCAGTGTATCTACCTCTCCTCCCAGCTTAGTGTCATCCACCAACTTGCTAAGGGTGCAATCCATCCCATCATCCAAATCGTTAATGAAGATGTTGGGAGAAAAAGCCCCAGGACCGACCCCTGAGGCACTCTGCTTGATGCCAGCTGCCAACTAGACATTGAGCTGCTGATCACTATCAGTTGAGCCTGACAATCTAGCCAGCTTTCTATCCACTTTATAGTCCATTAATCCAATCCATACTTCTTTAACTTGCTGGCAAGAATACTGTGAGAGACCATATCAAAAGCTTTGCTAAAGTCAAAGTATATCACGTCCACTGCTTTCCCCATATCCACAGAGCCAGTTATCTCATCACAGAAGGCAATCAGATTGGTCAGGCATGACTTGCCCCTGGTGAATCCATGTTGACTGTTCCTGATCACCTTCCTCTCCTCCAACTGCTTCAAAATGGATTCCTTGAGGACCTACTCCATGATTTTTCCAGGGACTGAGGTGTTCCCCAGATTCTCCTCCTCCTCTTTTTTAAAGATGGGCACTATATTTGCCTTTTTCCAATTGTCCGAGACCTCCCTCGATCGCCACGAGTTTTCAAAGATAATGGCCCTGCAATCTCATCAGCCAACTCCCTCAGCACCCTTGGATGCATTGCACAGATTTGGCAACTCAACACCAACTAGCTGGGAAAAGGGGAAGAAGAAGAAGTTGTAGAGCCCAATTAATGCCGTTTGCCCTTTTATGGATGGTATGAGTCATACAGCCAAGGCCTTTTTTTCTCTTTCAGAAGAGTAAATATAGTTTTCAGATGACCCAAAAATTGGGGGAGCGGTGAAGAATGAAGAGGACAGGTTACTGATTCTGAACAATCTTGCACGCTTGGTAAACTGAGCACAAGCATACAATATGTGTTTTGATGTTAATGTCTAAAACCAAACAATTTAGGCCACATTTACAGGACAAGGACTCTATGCTGGGAAGCAAATGACTCTGAAAATGACTTAGGGGTGGTGGTGGATAATCAGTTGAACAGGAATTCCCAATGCGATGCTGTTTATGCTCCCAAAGAGCTAATGCAATCCCTGTGTGCATAAACAGGGGAATCTTGAATAGGAGTGGAAAGGTTATTTTACCTCCGTATTTGGCTCTGATGCAACCGCTGCTGAAATACTATGTCCAGTTATGGTGCGCCCACAATTCAAGAAGGATGTTAATAAACCAGAGAATACAAAGAAGAACCACAAGAATGATAAAAGGATTAGAAAACATGCCTTTAGTGAATGAGCTCTTTGGGTCTATCTATTTAGCTTAACAAAGAGAAAGTTAAGGGGTGACTTGATTAGTCTATAACAGGGGTAGGCAACCTATGGCACATGTGCCGAAGGCGGGACACGAGCTGATTTTCAGTGGCACTCACACTGCCCAGGTCCTGGCCACCGGTCCGGGGAGATCTGCATTTTAATTTATTTTTAAATGAAACTTCTTAAACATTTTTAAAACCTTATTTACTTTACATACAACAATAGTTTAGTTATATATTATAGACTTATAGAAAGAGACCTTCTAAAAATGTTAAAATGTATGACTGGCACGCGAAACCTTAAATTAGAGTGAATAAATGAAGACTCGGCACACCTCTTCTGAAAGGTTGCCGACCCCTGGTCTATAAGTATCTACACAGGGAACAAATATTTAATAATGGGCTCGTCAGTCCAGCAGAGAAAGGTCTAACATGATCCAATGGCTGAAAATTGAAACTAGATAAATTCAGACGGGAAATCAGGCATAAATTCTTAACAGTGAGAGTAATTAACCATTGGAACAATTTACCAAGTGTCATGATAGAGTCTCCATCACTGACAATTTTTAAATCAAGAGCAGATGCTTTTCTTAAAAGATCTGCTCTAGGAAGTATTTTTGGGAAATTCTATGGCCTATGGAGATGAGACTAGATGATCAGAGCATTGTTTTCTGGCCTGTGAAACTATGAATATCCCCCTCTGTCATAAACAGATAGTTAAGGGTTAAGGTCTCTTTTACCTGTAAAGGGTTAACATGCAGTACCTGAGGAACATCTGACCAGAGGACCAATCAAGGGACAGGATAATTTCAAATCTCTGTGGAGGGAAGCCTTTGTCTGTGTTCCTTGTTGGCTCTGAGTGCTCTCTTTGGATCTAAGAGAGGCCAGTCATGTCTCCAAGTTCTCCTGGAGTAGTTCCTACTATCTAATAGTGAGTATTAATTAGAAAGGCGGATTAGTCTTATAATTTGATTTCTACATTTGCAATTGTGTGTTTGCTGAAGGAAATTCTTTATTTCTGTTTGCTGTTACTTTGCTTTTACTGAGAAAGAAAGGAGGGGGGGATTCGCTCCAGAGATTGATAAGTTTAGACCCTGTATTTTTGCATCTTGGTAATACAGAGATAGTGTACTTTTTCTTTCTTTAATAAATTCTTTTCTTTGGACTTGGTTAATTCCTTCTCTTGTGGAGATTCAAGGGAAGGGGAGGGGGGAAGAGTGAGTTCCTCCTGAGGTTGATTCACAGGGTTGAATCGGTGTGATTCTCTCCAGAGTGGCTAGGAGAGAAGGAGGGGGGAAGTGGGCTGCTTCCCTGTGTGTAGAGATTCAGGGAGATTGAATCTGTGTTCCCCAGGGGAAGTTTGGGGAAGGACTGTGTCCCAATACACGTACATTATTGGGTGGTGGCAGCTTTTACCAGATCTAAACTAGGATTTAAGTTTAGATAAATCCATGCAGGTCCCCATATTGGAACCCAACAGCCCCAAGTGGGGGTGAGACCTATGACATGGTAGGCAGCGGTTGGGATGTATTAAGAACCAGGAATACAGGCTAGAAGGGAGAGATACCCCGAAGGCAAACAGACAAGGTTTTCTAACTGGCTTTGTTAGAAGGAGATTTTCAGCAAGGCTAGCTGGAGGGAATAAAGTTTTCTAGCAGGCTTTGTTGGAAGCAGTTTTTCTTTCTGGTTGCTTGGACAGGCAGCTTGAGGAAAAGGAGGCGTAGGGTTTTCTAACAAGGCTTTTGTTAGAAGGGACACCTACTGAGAGGGTACTTAGCCATTTGCAAAAAACAGTTGCAAGACCGGTTTGTTTAGTGCTGTGAGGAGGAGGGGGACATTTTTTTTTCTCTTTCTCAGTCTAAAGCACAGTTGGTAGCTGTGAACCAGCTACATCAGCATAACACCAAATGCAAATGCAGAGTTTTTGTTTCTTTTCTATTCAGTCTCTCCGGGAATAGAAAGGGTTAGGAATTGGGGGAACCAGTTCACTGACTGAAGAGGGGTGGGGCCAGCACCAGAAAGCAACACCAGCAAGCCACACAGAAAATTCCCTGACTGCAGAGGGGTGTGGCCAGCACCAGAAAGCCCAAAGACATGAGTACCAGTCAAACAGCTAACCACAAAAAAGACATGGAGAAGCAACAAGCCAGAGAGGCTGACCACAGGAGGGCGTTGGAGCTCCAGAGGGAGGCCCACCAGCAGGCCCTGGGATTAGCAAAAGCTAACCCAAATGTTCCAGCCAACCCTAACAATCCAGGCACTGTTCCCCATCCCAAGAAATTTCCCACCTACATGGCAGGTGAGGACACTGAGGCCTTCTTAAAAATTTTTAAAAGGACCTGCCATGGGTACAGCATCCCTGAAGACCAGTACAAGGACTGGTCAGGAAAGTGAACTTTTGCTGTCTATGACGATTATTCCATCTCCATGCTATTGGGGGAAAACTTGGCCAACCATGTGCAGCTGGCCTATGACACCCTCTCACTACATTGCCTGATAGAACGCAAACAGAGAAAAACCCTACCATGTCTTACTCATTCAGCCAGATGAGACAAAGGAAAAAAAACTTTATAGTATGTAATCCATGTGCCCAGGGACCAGTGTAGGTATTCGTGGTCCAGTGCCCCTGTTGTACATTGTAAGATTTTCACACTCTGGGGTTTGTATAGGGGCCTATAAACCATGTAGCCATCTTGCAGCCCAGTATGGAGGATTCATATAATACAGGGGTCTCAAATTCCCAGCCCGTGGGCCACGAGCCTCCCCAACGTGGCCCGTGGGGCTCCAAGCAGTTTTGTGGCTGGGTCTCTCCCCGGGCCGCACCTGCTGCCCCCGGGCGCTCCCCACTCAGGGGCCCCCGGCAGCGCAGTGGAGCTAAGCGGCATCTGCCTGCTCGCTCTAGTGGCTGCCAGCGGGGCGGTGCCTGGGGGCAGAAGCGCGCGGAGGCACCCCAGCCCGGCCTGGCCTGCCCCGCCCCACATTGGAGCTCCAGGTAAGCACCACACCCCTGACCCCCTCCCAGAGCCTGCACCTCCTCCCCACACTACCCCAGCCCCCAAACTCCCTTCCAGAGCCTGCACCCCCTTCCCACACACTTCCTCTCAGAGCCTGCACCTCTCCCCACCCTCCAAACTCCTTCCCAGAGTCTGCACTCCCCCCACCACTCCCTCGCAGAGCCTGCACCCCAGACCCCCTTCTCCACCCAAACTCCCTCCCAGAGCCCAGCCTCTCACCCCTTCTGCACCCAAACTTCCTCCCAGAGCCTGCACCCCAATCCCCTACCACAGACCTCCTCCCCCACCAAAACTCCATCCCAGAGCCTTAGGCAGGGTGGGGGGCAGAATTTGGGGGGGTGGGTTCTGGGCAGCATGAGTGACATTGGCCCTCTGGGAGGATTTGAAGACTGGCTCTGGCCCTAAGGTAAACTGAGTTTGAGACCCCTGATATTATATGTACCAGGAATGGGGCAAGGTATGTCTGGTGCATGGCACTTGCATTTTAGGAGGATGGAACATATAAGGTGTGGCACTGAGGAAATGAGGGCCTAATGTAGTATGTTGTGTGAGCATGAGCATACTGCCAGGGTGAAGGGGATGGGTATGAGCCCCTACAAAAGTGCTATCCCCAGGTAATGGGTGTATCAGGCCCTACAGACTGGGGTTGCTGGGGTGGGGGAACTCTACAGCATTTAGTACCTGGTTGGGGATTATAGAGTGAGTCTGTAGGATGTGAGATCCAGGGGAGAGACACCAGTTTAATTTTTTCTTTTCAAAAGTTTTTCAACAGAACAAGTTTTTTGATTGAATAGAAATTTGTTTTCATTTATTTCTTTTATTGCTCAAATAACACTTTTAAACAAATTTTTTTATTTTTTTTATTACATTTAAAAAAAAATTTGGATGGGTGTAATAGAGCTAAAGTCTCATTACCGGGCCAGGTGGTCTTGTGGGTAGTGCTCCCCATATACCTCTCAGCAGGAAGGCCTTTCTGACCAGTTCCTCACCTGAGGATGGGTTTAGCTTCACCTTGAGTGCAATGTCCTTGTCCTCTTCTTATCAGAGGGGGAGCAAGATTGGAATGAAGCTTATGCCTTGCTTGCTGAAGGGGCAGCTGGTAAGGGAACCCAGGCCCTCCTATTCCACCAGGCTCCTACCTAGGGTTCTGTGAGAGTCAAGGGGGTCAGGCATCCTGGAGTGCCCTCGGAGTTATCCTCCCTGGGTCACTTCCTACTATCTCTCTCTCCTCCATGACTTCAAGTGTAACATCCAGTAACAAAAGAAAAAGAAGAGGCAACTAAACCTTCGGCCCCAACTGGGCTCAGCCCGCCGGGAGGCTTCTTCAGCACCCTTGTCCAGGAGCTCTCAAGATAAGTCTGTCTTCCAAGCCAGCCTCCCCCAGAATGAGCAGGGTTACTCCCTTGTAAGCTTCCTGTCCAGCTGTAGGATGCTCTGCAGGTCTGGAGGGGCATGGCTACCTGGACCCAGTACTGTCCCTTAACCCTTTTGGGCCCCATGTGGGGTATGTACACCCATCAAAATGGGAAATCACTTTCTTTCACTTTAACAAGAAGTATGCCTCCTTTTTTCCACTAGAAGGGACTAAAAGAGGGAAAGTACCCCCAGTGAAAACAATTAAAAAAAATTCTTTAGAAAATTTCTTGTAAATCCAAAACAATTACTGTACCTAAGATTTCAAACAAAAGAAATTGTCTGCAAAATCAACTTACCTTTTTCGAAAAGCTCTAGACAGGAGAATATATAAATTGTTGCATCAACAATATGGCCAGCTCCAAAAGTTCAAAACTCATGGGTCACACATCTCATGACTTTTGGGGGCCTAAAAATGATGAGATTAAAAAAAAAGTTGGATTATTTTTTATTGCTGTCTAGTCCCTGAGCCTCCAGAGTCACTTGGTTCATATTTTCAAGGTTTTCTCTGCAATCACCAGAGTTAGAAACTTACTCTTTTTCTTCTAACTGAAAAAGATTCTCATAATCTCATTACTCCAGGAGCTGGAGCTTTAGGACAACATCACATATCACAAGACTCTCAATATAATCCTGTACGTGCACGCACGTACATGCCCATAGATGATACAGAATCTAGCTCCCAGCTGTGAGGTGGAGCTTTGTATTGGCTGTGATGCTTGCACTGGGGGTGAGTGAGTGGTTTGGTTTAGGGTGTAACACTTAGTGGAGGAACTGACATATGGATGGGCTTGGCAGAATTAAATGTATATATTTTTAGAATTGAGACAGACAATGCTTATTTTAAAGCATTTTTTATTTTTATCATTTGATATGTTCAAAATTGCAGGAGATAATGGGGGGGGGAGGTGTCAGAACATAATTAATGACAGTACCTGCTTAGATTCTGAAAGTTAAAGCTTCATAAAGATAAAAATCACAAATTGTCAACATTACATGTCAAAACATACAAATATCCATAAATCAAACTTCAGCTCTCAAACAATATTTTTCTTCCTTTGCCTTGTCTATAAATTTTTATTAACAATGGAAATATTTTTTCATCTGTGTGTGTGTGTGTGTGTGTATGGAGAAATCAACATTTACTTACACTTACTGATTAAAATCTCTGCCTTCCAAGTCAGAGGACAGCACTGTTGTGGGGCCCTAAATTGTGAGACACCAGGTTGAGGGACTCTACAGGGTGTGATGTGTGTGTTTGGGCAGGGCTCTATAAGGGATGCCACCCAAGTGAGGGAGGGGGACTCTATGGGGTGGCTCTATAAGGGACGCTATCAAGGTGAGGGAGGGAGATTCTATAGGGTATAACGCAGGGGTTGGCAACCTTTCAGAAGTGGTGGGCCGAGTCTTCATCGATTCACTCTAATTTAAGGTTTCGTGTGCCAGTCATACATTTTAATGTTTTAGAGGGTCTCTTTCTATAAGTCTATAATATATAACTAAACTATTGTTGCATGTAAAGTAAAGAAGGTTTTTAAAATGTTTAAGAAGCTTCATTTAAAAATTAAATTAAAATGCAGAGCCCCCTGACCGGTGGCCAGGACCTGGGCAGTGTGAGTGCCACTGAAAATCAGCTTGTGTGCTGCCTTCGGCACGTGTGCCATAGGTTGCCTACCCTTCGTGTAGCATGTGGGGCTCTATAAGGGATGTTACTGAGGTGGGGGAGGGGCCTCTGGGGGGGGGGGCCTCCTTACGGGATATTACCAAGGTGGGGAGGGGACTCTATAGGGTGTGGCGTGGGGGGCTCAATAAGGGATGTTACCACGGGGGGGGCGGGGACTCTATAGGGTGCAGCATGGGAGGCACTATAAGGGATGTTACTGAGGTGGGGGAGGAGCCTCTATAGGGTGTGGCACAGGGGCTCTACAGGGTGTTACCAAGGCGGGGAGGGGGTGTCTATGGAGTGTGGCTTGGCCCAGGCAGGGGTTCTAGACGGGATGTTACCGAGGTGGGGGAGGGGACTCTATAGGGTGTTACTGAGGTGGGGGAGGGGTGTGGGGGGGGCTGTATAGGGGTGTTACCAAGGTGGGGGGACTCTATGGAGTGTTACCGAGGTGGGGGAGGGGACTCTATAGGGTGTGGCGGGGGCTCTAGAGGGTGTTACCGAGGTGGGGAGGGGACTCTATAGTGTGTGGCGGTGGGCTCTATAGGGGTGTTACCGAGGATGGGGGGGCTCTAGAGGGGTGTTACCGAGGTGGGGGAGGGGACTCTATAGGGTGTGGCAGTGGGCTCTAGAGGGGTGTTACCGAGGTTGGGGGGGGCTCTAGAGGGGTGTTACTGAAGTGGGGGAGGGGTGTGGGGGGGCTCTAGAGGGGTGTTACCGAGGTGGGGGAGGGGACTCTATAGGGTGTGGCGGGGGGCTCTATAGGGGTGTTACCGAGGTTGGGGGGGGGCTCTAGAGGGGTGTTACCGAGGTGGGGGAGGGGTGGCTGTGGCCCGGCCCGGGTGGGGAGGGGGGGCTCTACAGAGGCGGGACCCGGCCCGCCTAGGGCCCTGCCACCAGTGACACCATGGCGGCCCTGCCGGGCGGAGGCGCCCCCTGGGACGGGTGTGGCCCTTGGGCGGCTTCGAGGCTCTCGAGGGCGGGGCCGTAGGCGACACGGAGGGTCCTGGGCGCGGTGATTGGCTGATGAGAACACGGCGAGTTTCTCGGAGGAGCGGTGCTCAGGGATTGGTCGATGAAGGAGCTCGGGGTTCCTAATTGGACTCGATTAGGGGCGGTGACCTGCGGTGCTGGTGGCATCGCTCATTGGCTAGTTTGGGCGGAGGCTGGCGCGATCACGCTGGCGCTTCGGGGATTGGGCGCGTTGCCGCGTAGGGGCGGGGTTCGGATCCCGGAAACAGCGAGGTGAAGTCTGGGTAAGCGGTGCCGGTCGCGCCTGCGCACTGCGGCTCTGCGTACGGGAAGATGGTGCTCATCAAGGAATTGTGAGTCGGGGGCTGGGGAGCGACCGCGCCATGCATCGAGCGTCCCCGCGGGCAGGGCCGCCCCGCCCCGCCCCTCTTCCGCTCCGGGCTCCGGCCCGTCTCCTCAGCGCCTCGCTCAGTTCCGGCCCCGGCCCCGGCCCCGGCCCGTCGCCGCCAGCCCCGCCCGTCCCGGCCTTGGCCGCCCCCCCCCGGCCCCTCGCCCCCGCCCGGTCTTGCCCGCCCCGGGCCCCTCGCCCCCGCCCGGCCTTGGCCGCCCTGGGCCCCTCGGCCTTGCCGCCTCCCCTCCCCGGGACCGTCGCTGTTGCCCTCCCTTTTCGGCCCCTCGCCCCCGTCCTGGGCCCGTTGCTGCCAACCTCCGCCGGCCCGGCCTTGCCCCCCCCCCCGGGCCCCTCGCCCCCGCCCGGTCTTGCGCCCCCACCTTGGCTCCCGGGCCTGTCACTGCCGCCCCCCTAATTGTAAACGGGAATAATCATCGAGCAGGTGTATTTCCATTGAGGTTTTGCAAGGGTTAGTTTTATGCTATTTAATATTTTTATCAATAACCTCGAAGAAAATGTAAAATCATCACTGACTGAGTTTGCTATTGACGCACAAATTTGGAGAATGATAAATAAAGTAATGAAGAGGGACAGGTCACTGATTCAGAGTGATCTGGGATTGCTTGGTAAATGGTGCACCAACTATATGTTTTAATATGGCTAAATAGAAATGTATACATCTAAGAATAAAAAATATAGGCCCTAGTTACATGATGGGGGACTCTGGCCTGGGAAGTAGTGACTGGGAGGAAGATTTGAGTGTTGTGGGAGATAATCAGCTGAATGTGAGCTCCCAGTCTGATGCTGTGGCCAAAAGAGCTAACTAATGCGGTCCTGGGGTGCATAAACAAGGGAATCTCTAGTAGGTGTGGAGAGGTTATTTTACCTCTGTACTTAGCACTGCTCTAGTGCTGCTGGAATATTGTGATTCAGTTTTGGTGCCCACAATTCAAGAAGGGAATTGATCAATTGGAACAGGTTCAGAGAAGAGCCAGGAGTGTGAATAAAGGATTAGAAAACCTGCCTTATAGTGATAGACTCACAGAGCTCCATCTATTTAGTTTAACAAAGGGAGGTTAGGGTGTGACTTGATTACAATCTAGGTGTATCTACATGGGGAACAAATATTTAATAACGGACTCTTCAGTCTAGCTGAGAAAGACCTAACATGGTCCAATGGCTGGAAGTTGATGCTATACTAATTCAGACTGGAAATAATTACCCTGTCAAAAATGTACACCTTAACCATTTGAACAGTTTACCAAGGGTCATGGTGGATTCTCCATCATTGACTATTTTGAAATCAGTGTTGGATATTTTTCTAAAAAAGATGCTCTAGAAATTATTTTGGGGAAATTCTGTGACTTGTTTACAGGAGGTTATGCTAGATGATTACAGCAGGCCCTTCTGGCCTTCGAATCTATGAATTTGAATTATCAGTTTGCTCTGAATTTACATTAGACCTGAGTGACTGAGTTTTAAAATAACCCTGTGAACCTGGCCTAATAATTGCCAAACAGACGATGATGATGATTTTACTTCACATGTTCTTTACTCCGTTTTCATTTTTTGTGGCAGGAGAAGCAACTAGAGGTTTCTTCTCTAAAGGAAAGAATGTTCCCTTGGCAGGGCCAGTGCAACCACTAGGCGAACTAGGCAGCTGCCTAGGGCGCCAAGTGGTTGGGAGCGCCAAAAAGCGCGTTCAGGGGAGGCAGTGGAGTGGAGGTGAGCTGGGGCAGGGGGGTGCGGGGTGGTGGTGTAGGGCAGTGTGGTCCCCAGCCTTTTCGTCTGGCAGGCACCAGACGAAGGGCCACTGCGGTGGTGGAGCACCTGCCGAAATGCCGCCGAATTTCGGCGGCGACGCCTCTTGATGATGCCACTTACCGTCAACAAGTGACATCATCGAGAGGCGTCCCCACCAAAATTCGGGGGGCGACGCCTCTCGATGACGTCACTTGTTGGTGACAAGCGTCATCATCGAGAGGCGTCCCCGCCGAAATGCCGCTGAAATTCGGTGGCATTTCGGCAGGTGCTCTCCCAGGGGCCAGGATGCGGGCGCATTAAGATGCCCCCATGGGTGCCATGGTGCCCGCGGGCACCGCATTGGGGACCACTGGTGTAGGGGAACCGCTCCCTGCCCCAGCTCACCTCCACTCCGCCTTCTCCCCTGAGCATGCCGCCCCCTCCCTAATTATCGCCCCCTCCCAGGCTTGTGGCGCCAAACAGCTGATTGGCACCGCAAGCCTGGGAGGCGGGAGAAGTGGAGCGGTGCTGCCGTGCTCAGGGGAGAAGGCAGAGTGGAGGTCAGCTGGGGCAGAGGGGGGGTGGGGAGCTGCTGCAGGGGGGGATCCCCGGCTCTTCTCCCTGCCCCACCGCAACCCCGCCTTTTCCCACCCCAACCCCGCCCCCCACTCCCCTGAAGATTGCAGCCAAGTCCAACCCTGCACTCACCGCACGGTGAGTGGAGTGACCCGGCCCCAGCCTGGTCCGCTCCCCTGGCTCCCAGCTGTGCTGCTGGTGAGTGGGGGGGGCGGTTCTCCCCTCCCTCCAAGGGCAGGAGCCAGGAGAGAAGAGCAGGCTGGGGCCTCCACGGGGGGAAGCGGGGTTGGGGGCTGGCCCCAGGCCTCCATGGGGACAGGGGGAGGGGGGCTGGCTACTTCCTGCAGGAAGTGGAGTGACCCGGCCCCAGTCTGCTCCACTCCCCTGGCTCCCAGGCTTGGGGCGAGGGGGGAGCCACCCCCCTGCACTTGCTGGCGGTGCGGCTGGGAGCCAGGGGAGCGGAGCAGGCTGGGGCTGGGTCAGTCCACTTCCCACAGGAAGTGGCCAGCCCCCTGTCCCCTACGGAGGCCTGGGACCAGCCCCCAACTCCCGTGGAGGCCTGGGCCCCCTCTTCCCCCTGTGGAGGCCTAGGGCCCCACACAACCCCCCCCTGGGGGAGAGGGGGCTGCATAGGGCACCAAAATAGCTAGGGATGCCCCTGGCTCCCCAGGCCGGAGTGGGGGCATAAGGTGGAAATTTCACCTAGGGCGCAAAATATCCTTGCACCAGCCCTGTCCCTTGGCATCATTGCAGTGTGTTGGCCACACATTTTAACCAATGTGCCAGATTTATCTCTTCCATTTTATTGTTGTTTATGGAGCACAGTATAATTGTTGAGATTGTACTATAAATATGCAAGTGCAGACACCTATAGTAGTTTTAAGTATGGAACTACAACTTGTGGTGTGTTATGCATCCTTTACCTGTTAGATAAAGGAAAAGCTAAAGTGCAAGAAACCGCAATAACAGATTGAGATGAAATAAGAATTGTCAATTGCCAAGACCGACTCAAACTTTTGCACTTTCTTAGATGAAAACTGCATATTCTATCTGACAATGTTTCTGAGTGCTCAGCTTCTAGAGCCCTTTCATTCAGCAATGTCTTAAAGTGTTGGTTTTGCTCAAACTCGAGGGATGGAATTGGCAGCAGGCAGCGGCTGGCTTAAAGTGATGGTTCTTTGTTTTAAAACAATTAGCTCTTTTCACCTGTCCAAAGCAATGTCAGAGTTGGTGTTTGGAGGCAATGTCTAAAATATCTAGTAGCAAATGAAATTGCCGAATTCCCATTATGTTGAAATGTCTCTTCCTCTGCTGGACATTGCACTGAATTTTGTTTTGTTGAAGAAATTCCCATTGTGTCCAGAATAAATTTTCCCTTATGTTGCATTTCCAAGTCAACTATGGTGACTTGTTAAAGGAACATATTTCTTTCTTGTACATAACCTGAACTTCTGGCCAGGTTTCTTATGTTTGGCGCCCTAGCGTTAGCTTTAGGAATTAATACTGTGGCAACTTAAGCAATATTTAGCGAATTCCTCTGCCAAGCGAAGGAGTGTCAAATGTGGACCACCGCCAACAGTCATAATGTACAAAATAATGCTTCAGCTCTTGTCTTTATAGCACAGATACTGATAATCGTGTGATTTGTGGTTAATATGCACTGTCATCCTGTGCTTTACTGTGTTCTATCCACTCTCATTTGTCCTCACAGTCTCCATGAGAGGGTAGAAATGAACATTGCAGACTGTGCAGAGCATCACTGCACTGAGACTCTGCTGTTTAGATGGCCAGCTTGTTTGAGAGAGGGAGAGGTGGTTGAACGCATCTAACAGTTCCCTTCTGATGGGTTATGAGTAATCAGTCAGCTAAAGAAACCTCCCTCTTACAACAGCAGTTGGGAAAGAGTCCCTCGATTCTGGGCTGCAATGTTGGCACAATGACTCATAGACGTCACTGCTTGAAAAGACCAGTTTCATTTCGCTCCCTCCCCTGACCAGTGCAGGCTTGTTCCCTACATTGTTTTCTAATGGTTTTTGTAGTGTAGTTTTGAAGGGCTCAGTTATGGGGCTCTCACCATTTCCATTGGGAGAGTGCTTTTCCTGGTGATGTACCGAAATATTTTTGTTGCTTAGCTTTATATAATTGCACCTAGTTATGCCTGCTTGGACCCCTCCAAATAATGCCTTTCTTCTGGTGTTTATACCCATTCACCGCAGTACAACGTAATACAACTTTATTTGCATTTTGTATTTGACACAAACTGTGTCCCAAATTTCACAACTGTCATTGTCATACTATCCAAACTATTATATACTTATTTTTCACTCTTTTGGCATAAGGAATTATTTCAACCTGTTAAGAGCAGCATAAACCGTTATCAGAATTTGCTCCAGTTTTTGATTTTAAGCATCTTTGCAGTGCTTGAGATGCGAAACAGAGTTAAAAATATACAGCATTAAAATACAAGTAAACACAAGATGCCAACAATCTCCAAATAATTGCTCTCCAAAACCCAGTAGACGGTACCCCATCATCATTATCTCTAAATTAATCCCATCAACCCATCTCCCCGTATGCCTAGGGGAAAACATGAGCCTGGGAGAGTGTCTAGAAAATTAACAAATCTGAGGAGTGGCCCAGAGTGCATTCTGGAGTAAGAAGCACCACCTTCTCCTATTTAGACCAAAGGGGCTCCAGTTTGAGCATTTCTGTTGCTTGCTACCTCAGCAGTACGCATAGGGAGATGGGCTGTCACTTAACTAGCCATAATAATTAATTTTATTAACCACTTTGCACTTTATAGGTCAAAACAGCTCTTTGAACTCCACCTGGGAGTCAGTAGATGGATTGATCAGCTATATAATGTGCTCCCTGCAGGAAACCCCATTTAGCAAGTGGACAGCCACATTTGCCACTAACTTTAGCTTCCAAATCATCGCAAGGTCTGTCATCACGTGTAGCATGCTGCAATAATCTGAGCTCAGGGTGTTAAAGGCATAAATAATTGTAGCAAGGTCTGCGTCTGATAGAAATAGTCACTCCTTAGGTACAGATTAGGTTGTGGAGGCAATGCTCTTGGCCAAAATTCTTAGCTCTGAGTAGTCTCAGAATTTATAAAGAGCTGTGTATTGTAGATCTATGAGACAACTGAACAGGTACCAGTAATGTCAGCAGTCAGGTGCCCAGAACTGAATGTATACAGCATCTTAGCTGTATCTGCATGTTACAGCTCTAGTGAGAGAGACAATCTCCTCCTTGCTACAAAATGAGGGTGGTGCTACTGCTTTATGCATGCCCCAAAACTTCATTGGCCTTTTTTGCTATTCTATCCCATTGCACACTCTCATCTGCTGTGCTCTCTGCTATCTATAGGCCTTGCAACTACTGCTTCCCAAGTTTCTCCTTCCCACCAACTATCTGTATTTCAGATTATTTTCTTCTGAGATTTATTAGCTGTATTTTCCCAAATTGAACCTCATTTTATGTTTTGCCTTGTTATAGGATAGGAGAATGAGTCACTATAGTGAGGTTGCTTAAATGAATTAGGGTGGGTGAATTATTATTTTTTTAGGACACAAGCTGGTTTCTATTACTCACCCTGTTTCATTCATGTAGCTTTCCAAATTATTCACCTTTAGGGCTGAAATCGTCTGTTCTTGGTTTCTGTTTGAAGGTGAAATATTGGAAAGCTCAAGCAAAATGCTTTCAGTTACGGGATGAGATAAAATATTCTCTGTGGGAAGGCGAATTTCAAAGATCCTTTCACGGCTGAAGTATAAAAAGTAAAACTATGTATGGGTAGTCCCTGGGGATTAAAACCCTAGATTGTTGGGTTGAGGCAAAGGAGAAATAATTTTTATAAGTAATTATAAACCGCTTCTAAGCATGCATAGTGGGAAGCTAAAATTGTAGCGAAGCCTTTTGACTCTTGACCCCCCTTGTGGCATCTCTGCGAAATTCTGCCTTACTAGAGGCTTATGCTGGAACAGACACTATAGCCGGGGCATTTTGTATTAAAAAAAAAAAAAAAGTTTGCAGGTGTCTAATTGAAAACTCCTCAGCCCGACAAGTGTCCTAACATTCGGAGCAAGAGAAAATTATGGGTGGCAAAAAAAAAAATAAAAAAATTCACAGCGGTTGATCTGTGTGTAACTGTTCCTGCATTCTACAAATACAAGCTTTTATTTACAGGAAAACTGTGCCATTCTGTTCCAGAGATGCAGCTCTTCCCAGTGGCGACTGATGTCCTGTAGTTTTAGTAACCCAGTTGGATTTGACAGTGTGGCCAAACAGTAGGAGCAACAAAAATGGAGCATTAATTCCTGTCGCCTTTCCATATACACTTTGTTAGTGTAGTATCTAAACTGAGTTTAAATACAGAAAATTCTCCCATCCCCTTTTCTTGGGAAAAACAAACATTAAAAAAAAATTCTTAATGCAATATTAAGTTGGTCAATTCTTGGGTAACTTTTACATTCCAGATAATTGTGATTTTAAGATTTACAGCAATATTAAGTTAGCTGTATTGCACATGTGCTTTTAGTGAGAACAGAATTAGTAAATACTGTATGTACAGAAGCTTAATTGTGGCTGTTGAAATATTAACATTTCCTGATATTTGTGATTTTAACTCTGCTATATTAAATGTATCAACACTGTATGTAAAGTACCTGCCCAGTCATACACTCACTTTGCTCTCCCAAATTCAATGAGGCAATCTATATTTACTTTTTGTAATGAGTACTTAATAGTTGCAATAATTAAAGAAATTCAGTGCACTCAGACTTGTGGTCACTCTCATTCATTATCTTAGGGCTAGTTTACACTGGCAGTCGCTTTAACGTGCCTTGTGTGGTCACGGCGCCACTCTCCCAGCACTCTTAAAAAAGCTCCACCTCCACGAGGGGTGTAGCTACCAGCGCTGGTGCACTGTCTACGCTGGTGCTTCACAGCACTGAAACTTGCTGCGCTCAGGGAGGTGTTTTTTCACGCCCCTGAGCGAGAAAGGTGCAGCACTGTAAATTACCAGTGTAGACAAGCCCTTACTTTGCATCAGCAGCAGTGGTTATTCAAGGATCTCAAGGTATTGTACAAATCTGCATTCCTGTTTTAGAGGTGAGGAAACTGAGGCCCATGAGTGCTGGGTGGTGGTAGTGGCCTGAGATGTACAGGAGATCAGACTAAGGCAATAAAGGATGGTCAAATCATTTAAAGGCTGACTCTCTGAAGTGACTTGCCTGAGGTGTCACTTCACGTCAATGGCAGAGCTGGACATAATTCTTAGGTCTCCTTATTCCTCCCCTATTTCAACCACTCAAACTTTTTTCCTTATAACAAGTATCTAACATGGGGTTGTACTTGGTTGATTACTTTCTACTTATGTAATTTTGTCTAACTAGTATTGTTTTATAAAAGGTCAATGAACATAGATTTTGCCATTTTTATGAATATCTTTATAAAGGCTAATACAGATCCTGCCTGTGGAACAGATGACTGACTGTTTAGATGCTTATTTTATACATTCAGTTTGTTCCTTTTTCTTTTTCAGCCGAGTGGTTTTACCATGTTCAGTGCAAGAGGTATGTACGCTCTACCTTTCTTGTTGGACTTTATGGTCTTATTTTAAAAACTGATTAGCCTGGATCCAAATGTTGATTCTGTAATGTGTGTCCATTAGTCTACCAGATGTGAGTTACTGTCCCATCAGTGAGGCAGAGCAAACTTGTCTCAGCTCTCTAGCAAAGTTCTCTGGTCAAATTGAAATACCTAAATTCTGACACACTAAACAGTTTTCCTCTGTCACATTTTAATGTTGAAATTTTGCATCTTTTAATTTCAGTATCAAGTTGGGCAACTTTACTCTGTGGCAGAAGCTAGTAAGAATGAAACAGGAGGTGGTGAAGGAATTCAAGTCTTAAAGAATGAGCCTTACGAAAAGGATAGTGAAAAGGGACAGTATACCCACAAAATCTATCACTTAAAGAGGTAAGGGATCTATTTGTGTTCTTTCTGTGGGGGGAGCTACTGACCTATGATTTCCCAGCTTCTATTTTCATTATGTAAAAGTACAGTACACTTCAGTCTTGACCAGGAAATATTCAGAGCCAGTTTGGAATTTTATGAAGGGTAATTGGGAAGAAGAAGAGCACACCATAAAATAGGTCTGGACATCAAAAAAGGTAAGTTTTAGGCACTTCATTCAGCGGAGACTTTTCTGCTGTTTTATACAGCTCATCAAATTGCTCATGTTAAATACATGAGTTTTCCCAAAGCTTGTGATACTTCAGCCTGTGCTTTTGTTAGTGAAGAAATTCATGGCAGCAGCATATCCCTGCTAATATGTATTTCTGACAAGACTTGACTTGATACCTTTCTCTGTGCGACGTGAGCACTACCTCAGCCAGGCTACAGTTCCCTAGACTCTTCCTGAAATTGGGCCATATTTGCTGCCAGTGAGCTATGTTTTTTGTTCCTTTTACAATTATGGAAGAGGATTTCATCTGAGGTCATTTTCTTGCTTACTGTTTTGACACGCATGCACCAGTGTGATGTCTAGTATAAAAAGTGGTTTAGTATCCTGGGTACAGTTGTCTTCCACTTCTGCTCTTGAATGGGAAATGTTCATTAATATTTGCCTATTAAAATTGTTGCTGGAATCTTGCTACAGCTACTGGGACCCCAATCTATTTTGATCTTGTCACTACTGTAAACAGACTGTCCAGTGGTCCAAAGAGTATAGTTCTGTATCTATTACGGTTTTCTTTGAAGACTTAAATAATATAGAACAGAAGCTTGTATTTAAGACCTAGAAAAAATTGACTAACAAGAAACTGAATTGTTGACCAGAACCACCTCCTAGTTCTCTGTGATTGGTAATGTCAAAGTCTTCAAAGTTAGAAACATAACTTTCTGACCTAAGTAATTCCTCCTTGGTTGTCTTTCATTTCCCTTACCTAAAGTGGATCTGGGATTCAACTAAGCCTATGCTTTGTGCTAGTGTTTAATTTGGCAGGTGTTTGCAGTACAGATTAGTAATGAAGACGTGCCAGGGCTTCATTTCATCAGGAAGCTGTACTTGTTCTATTTCAGTTTAAGATTAAGATACTGGTAATTTGTGTGTTGCTACAATTTTGTGGTGTATCTAGTAGAAATTGACTTGTGCGGGCATTTGCTGACCTAAGTTCATGAGGAGTGAAGCCCTCCTCCTTTATTTTCTGTTGGACTACTCACCATGATAGTCGCTGGTGTTGTTTTGCATGGCTTACTATATCTAGTTTCTGATTTTACAAGAAATCAGAATTTTCAGCTCTTGTAATTGTTTAAACTGCTCTTCAGTTTTTTTCCTCCAAAACATTATGAAAATTGTGGGTATGTTGGAACAGAGCCTCCCAGCTGGCCTGTCATATATTTCTAGAGCCCCTGTTGCAATACTATTTCTAAATCACTTAGTACCGAAATGGATATTAAATAAGGAGTCTTAACTTGAGTCATTAGAGTATGACTTGTTTATAGACTGCCTTTAATGTGGGGTTCCTTACAGCTTTCCAGTTAGTTCACTGAGCTCACATGTTCTAAGAATAGGTATTTTCTTTTTTAAAAGAGATCTGAGACTCGGTAATATTTCACTTTTTGATTTGGTTCCCTCAGAATATATTACTCCGGGGGGAATTCTGTGCCACTGCGCAATACAGAATTTAGCGGAATTTCCTCTTTACTCTGCAGAATTTCTGGCTGCCACTGGGGGCTGCTAAAGTCTGCAGAGCCCAGCTCAAAGTGAGCGGATCGCCCTGCCTGGCAGGGCAGGAGGCTGCACGCTTTGCTTGATCCTCATTCTCCTGGGACGGAGAGGACCTGGTAAAGGGTGAGGAAAGGCAGGGCTGCATCACAACACGTCCCCCGGTGGGACAGTAAAGAGATTGGAGCGAGTAAAGGCTCTGCGTGTGCTGGTGCCTGGGGGCTGCCCTGCTGCTGGGCTCTGTAAGGAGTGGGGTGCCCGGTGGCTGGGCTCTGCAGGGAGAGGAGTGCGGGTATCTGAGCTCTGTGGGCCCCACACAGCCCCCTCCAACACCCCCAACTGAAACTGGGTTGTCATAGGGGTTTCTTTAACTCTCTGCTCCCGGGGGAATCCTTTTTGCTGTTGTCTGTATTGTTGACGTGTTAACAGGTATTTTGAAATAAATTACCAAAATAATTGAAACTAGAGTGATTATATTGTGTTTTGACAAAATATGCAGAATTTTGCAGAATTTTTAATTTTTTGGTGCAGAATTCCCTCAGGAGCTGTGTGTGTGTGGAGGGGCACTTTCTGTGATACATGAGGATGTAATTCCTGTTTGTTTTTACTTCAACATTTTACGTACTTAAAACTAGAGCTAGTTAAGCAAAACTCCAATAATTTAGCTAACTCTCTTCCATCAATTCATAAAGAAATTATTCATGAATTACTTCTTCTGTTTGACCGACTCCTTTAAAAAGTAAAAAACCCAAAGGCACTTTTCCGCGTGCACGTGCCTTTATTAAACTAAATGTAGAGTTAGGTATGTCCTAGTGCATATTAATTTCTGGGTGGAAATATCCCTTAGACAGGACGGTGTGCCATATTTGAAGGGTTGTAGCCTAAATGGAAAGGGGAAAGACAAACTGAAGGTACAGAGACAATAGACAAACTAGGGCAAGGCAATAATATCAGGGAAGGCTGCAGGTCTCCTTGTCAGACCTGGGCACAGTACAGAGACTACACTGGTGGATGTCGTTGAAGGTCTCCTGGCACTGAATGAAGATCCACTGTCCATTGCTGATGTTTTCTATCATTAGCTTTCAATACCATTAATTATGAGGTGTTGCTGACTTGCCTGTAGAGGGAATGTATATGACTTCTCTCAGGTTGCTGACCATTCCCAAAGGAGGAGGATGGATCCTTGTTCATCATACCCAAGAGTGCTCCCATGTGGAATCAAACAGCTTTCAATTTTATCTCCCTGCCAATTCAAGACATGCACGGAATCAGTGGCGGGGAAGAAGGGGTGTTAATGAGGCGTATTTCAATATGTTGGTGTGTGCTTTCTCATTTGACCCAGCCAGTGCTGTCCAATGTCTGATTCAGTGTCTGGGAGACTGAGGTGACATGAAAATGAGACATCACTCCCAGCAGAGAGCCAGAGCAGGAACCCCCTTGGTTTAAAAGAGGGAGCTGCTGACAGGGTCCCGAAGTGGTGAATGCATTTCTTAAATAGCCAGATTTGGTGTTCTTCAGCTTGTGCTACCTAGGCATTTGGGGAAGGAGGGGTATGATAAGAGCTAATGTTTATGGTAAAGGTGGGGAGTGGTGACTATTTGTCAGATTTTAATTTAGTCTTTGGTTAATTTTTCTGGTTTGGAGTGAGGAGCAGCTACTGGTTCAGTCTTTATATGTGGCTTTTGTGTTTGTCAGTGGTGCATAGAGCTTGGGATGTGTATATCTTTTGTATATAAATCAAATAAATGTCGTTCAGCTGGCTCACGTCTGATCCTTAGGTGTGTTTCCTTTTGGTGGAAGTGGGTACAGGCACTCTTCAGTGTACATTGTAAATTCACTTTAAATACTGAAATCTCATGTTTGCTATCAAACCAATCAAATCAGTGTTTTGCTATCCAAGATTAAACTTGTTCAAGTCAGATAATTTTTTTTATTGCCAAACAGAGGTTCCAGCTTGGCAGCATGAGCCAAAACATGAGCTGATCTGTTGGAACTAACTACAAGCATATGGCAACAAAGAGTTCTGTGGCAACTTATAGACTAACAGGCATATTGGAGCATAAGCTTTCGTGGGTGAATACCCACTTGCATCTGACGAAGTGGGTATTCACCCACGAAAGCTCATGCTCCAATACGTCTGTTAGTCTATCAGGTGCCACAGGACTCTTAGTGTGGATGTGTAAAAAGCAACAAACATGGCTACCCCTCTGATACAAGCATATGGAAAATTGTATCTGGAACTTGACATAGAGGGTTGCTGTGGCTACTGTGAAGTTAGAATATTTTTGTTGGGTTGGCTCTGGCTGGCCCGTCTCCATTTAAATCTGTTTAAAGCATTAAGGTTGAATATTTGAAAATAACAATGTTATTTTGCCATTTTGTTCTGGATCGCTCCCATGTGCTCAGTCACCAGTGGTACTTGTAGAGTGAATGAGCTCACACTTCAGCAATCCTGGTGAAAAGGTGATCTTTACTTACCAGCCATTCTTTAGGGAAAGATGACTTTTCCATTCCATTTGAAGTAGAAAGAACCTTGAATGATTGTCCAGAGTGTTGGACTTCAGCCCGGGTTACTGGCCTTGTTCTTGGCCCCTTCATTCTTTTCTCCAAGTAGCCACACTGACTTTTCAACTTGCTTTCTTGATCTAACAGGGCATGGGACACTGAAAATATTCTCCATTTAAAAGGAATCTGTTCAGGAACTGGGCATCAAACAGTAGAGGTAGTGAAGTGATTATAAGGAATTAAAGCAGGCCATAGAAATAAATTACAGCATAAGATGGCACTTGAGCCTTTCATCTTGAGAAATCAGATAAAATCCTAACTTGATTTGCAAGAGAAATGAGTTCAGTAGCAATCAGCAGATAACTGTTACTCACAAATGCCATTTTATGTGGGATTTATTGGTGTGAAAAGGAACAACTAACTCCGGGAAGGTTGTTGCAGGTCATTCTTTAAGTGGGCATAGGCAGAACTGAGTACAGATGTCTGTACTATACCTAGCTTAAGTCTGTACCACTGATTACAATTTTATAAGCTACAAAGTCGCTTGCAGTCTTTAAAAAAAGAAATCAATGTTTGTTTAGTGGTGGAGCTACTCCTGATCCATTATGGATAATGAGAATGTCCACAACTGTAGATAGACTCTCTCCTACTTCAGGGCATAAACCAATCACCAGCTGCTTGGGGTTCAGAAAAACTTATCTTTATGGGGTTTCTGTGCTTTACCCTGAAGCATCTGGTCTGACCACTCTTGGGGAGAGAATTCTGGACTCGGTGAGCCTTAGGTTTAATCAGGCCTGGCAATTCTTATACTAGGAAATCAATATTTACTTCTTGAGACATAACTGGGATAATTTAATATATTCCTATCCAGGTTCTAGATCAGAGCTAACTGAGTTACATGACTTGATCTGTTATGTCATGCTGCTAGAGAGATCAGCAGACCAGAACCTTAGAGCAGAGTTTCTTTAGACAATGGTGTTTACTGTAGGTGAAGAGAAAGGAAAGCTAAACTGAATTTATGATTGAGATCATGCTGCTGAAAATATGCTTAAGTGACTCAATTACTTTGGGAATGGTAACATTATTGCAGTTCATACAAATTAAACTGATTGCTTGTGCATCATTTTTAATATGCTTGGGTAAAAAAATGTACCTTTTCAATTAGATTGCTAGAAATCATTGTGGAATCTCATTCAGTTGGCAAAGCTGTAACAAACGTACAATATTTTGCTCTTCACAGTAAAGTTCCTGGGTTTGTAAGGATGATTGCTCCAGAAGGCTCCTTGGTATTCCATGAAAAGGCTTGGAATGCATATCCATATTGTAGAACAAGTAAGCTTGCTCTGAATTGATTCTTACATTTTTGCCATACTGCTTAGAGATGCTATCAAGTGGTTTAGGCCCCAAAGTTTTGTAATTGGGTGGAAAATATCTTACAGATCACTTTTTGGCAAACCTAATCTGGCTGAGCTATGCAGCCATGAAAGACAACGTAAGTTAACCAGCGGTTATGATGTCTCCAGTACAAGACTAAAGAGTCTGTCTAATGTCTCTTTCCAAGTCCAGGATAAAACTTGTTAGGAAAGAGACATAATTTACAGTCCCTAAAAGCTTCTGCAAAGGATGAGTGTAAAGGTTAAAAATTACAATTTGTAGATAGCAATCAAAGTTCCTTTGATTTGATGCAATATTCATGTTTACTGTCCAGAAAACTCTTTGGTCTTTAGAGGAGGAAGTTGTGTAAAGGAGATGCATTCACCATATTCCATTTCTGAAGCTTTCGATTTCCAAGAATCCTGTCCCTTTTTATTTTTTTGGCCTCTCTTGTGTCAAAATGTTTAAAATACCTTAAAGCATACTTCATTTTTAACATTAACAAATTGTTTTACAGAAGTATGCTGATGAATGAATGGTTTTATTGTGGGGTTATTGTATTAAACAAGGGGTTTTTAATGAGCAATTGTGTTATACCTTCTGTATATAACTCCATCTGTATTACAGATTGCTTTAGAGTTAGGACTTTTGTGACAGACTTGTTGCACATATTAACACTATTTTGAATGCCTTCTTTTCCTTTTCGTTGCATGTCCCTCTGGCTTTCAGTTGTGACGGTGAGTACCTGGATTATTATTTGTTTATGAAATGTGTTTTAATGTGGCTCTTGGTTATTGAAGTTATAACTGACTTTCTGATGCTGCATATCTGCCAATCCAGACTCTGGTTTACTGATTAGTTAAGATTTCACCAGTCAGAAATCAGAGTTTTCAATCTGATACTTGCTGCTACTTCTCTCCTTATTCTCTTTTTCTGCTCTCATCACTCACTCTGCGCTTCATAATTCCTGATATTGGAACAGTACACCATGGCTAAATGATTTAATAGCTGTGAATATACAGCTTATAATGGCAAGAGTTCCACAGGAAGCTATCCAGGAAAGGGAAGAAAGTGCCTTGGGGTCTGCTTTCCTCCAGCTCAGCTTAGCAGACTAACTTTGCCCTATTGCACCAAACACTCTCCATGCGATTATAGCAGGGTCTGGGCATGTGACCTGATTGAAATGGACTGCCAATGTCTCTGGAGGAGCTTTCTTTCCACCAGAAAGTGGTAAGTACTCTCAAGGATAGTCAGAGGGGTGCAGGCTTTCTCTAGTTCAGTGGTCCTGTGTGGTAAGGCTTTGTGAAGGCTGGCACGAAGGAATGCCAATTGTGTCCAAGTATATCACTTTCCCTAATGGAAGAGGTTAAGTGAAAAAAACAGCCAGCCTAAAACATCCCCCAGCAATCCCTTATAGGATGCTTTAGTTTTCACCATAGTCTTTGAGAAGGGTAAAACCTCCTATAATTCCTGAATCAGTGTGTGTGTGTATATAGTGAAAACTGCTTAGTTATCTGAGCTATGACACTCTGTTCCCTGCATAAGGCCAAATTAGCCAAACTGTACTGTACTTGTTGGATTCACTCACTGAATTTTAAACATGAAAAATGCTTGGGTCTTTGAACTTCCAGGAGACAGAATGGATTCGATGGAGCACAAGTCTGCTGGAGTGGCAGTTCTTGCTGTAGTTCCACCCCAGAGCCAGCTGCTGAATTTTCCTGCTGAATGTCCTGCTTGGAATCATTCAGGTTAAGTGCAGCTGTAGAAGGGGAAAGGATTAGCACTTCCTCATTTGATTTATCGTGTAGTGCCCAATAATTTAGAAGTTTCTTCTGTAGACATAGACAAGAAATGCTCAAAATAGTGTCATTGCACTGAGCAAAGTTAGTATCCTAAGTGGTAATGGTTTAATGTAGCGGACACACAACTGCTATCATAATTTAATGGCAATTTGTGTTACCTCATGCATCACTTTGCAAATTTGGCCCTATAGGCTGATGTGCAAAGCAGTTCTCACTGGCAGTGCAGTAAAGTGCATTTTAAATGAATGTTAATTTCCATAAACGAGCAACTTCCTTTGTGACTTGAGTTTGGCCCATCCTGCAACATCATAAGCCAGTGTGTTAAAACTGGACTAGTCAGAGTAAGAATGACACCAGTGGGTATTTAAACACTGAGCTAATGTCGAACAAGAAAACCCTTCTCTTTGTTAAAAACGGTTGCTGTAAAGTGTAAACCAGTTTTTGGTCTGTTCTCTAGTATATAGCCACTGTAGCTTGAAATTAGTCAGTTGACCCTGGGATGCTTGGCAGAAACACACCCTGCCAGCATCTGACAATATCATGGATCTTGCCTACAGAGATAACACTGATACTGTGAGAACTTGCAGCCCAACCTTTCCTCCACACTGAGAGCTAAAATGTTTGTAAGACATTGAGGTGAGGGCATCTTATTGTCCCTTGAGCAGATAATGGATAATCCAGCATGGAGTGAGTTGAGCTTTCTGTTACAGAGAAGGGCTGGGAAGTTGGGAATGCTTTTGGGAACCAGACATTCTCATTGGGAAGCTTACATTAACTCAAGCTCCACTTCTATAGTGCAGAAGATTCCTTCCTTTTATGTATGCCTTGCCAAGAGTTCATACTTTGTGAAACTGACATCTAAGCTAATAGCTGATATTTAAAAAGTGTTTTTCCCTTCATTTGCCACTTTTTTTTTCCAGTCTTACCAGTAGGCGCAGTTAGTCTGAAAAGTCAGCTCTGTTGAGGCAGAATGATGAAGGATCGCAGGTCAAATATATAGGGTTCCTTGACTGTGGGAAGCAGGGCCGGCTCCAGGGTTTTTGCCGCCCCCATTCCCCCAACGCAGCAAAAAGAAAGGGGGGAGGAAATCATGATCTGCAGCTCTACCGCTGCTGCTTCAGTCTTCGGCGGCGGGTCCTTCACTCCTAGAGGGAGTGAGGGACCCGCTGCCGAAGACCCAGATGTCCCGCCCCTCACCATTGGCCGCCCAAAGCAGCTGCTTGCTGGGCTGGTGCCTGGAGCTGGCCCTGGTGGGAAGAGCAGGGTAATAAGACTGGCTCATGTGTGCAAAAATTCCTATTCCTGATTGGTGAAATCCGGCTGATTTGAATGGGTTACCTAGGGAGGTGGTGGAATCTCCTTCCTTAGAGGTTTTTAAGGTCAGGCTTGACAAAGCCCTGGCTGGGATGATTTAGCTGGGAATTGGCCCTGCTTTGAGCAGGGGGTTGGACTAGATGACCTCCTGAGGTCCCTTCTAATCCTGATATTCTATGATTCTATGAAATGGGCTAACCCAGAATCTGGATTGGTATCACAGAAACCTCTCTTAAATTTGAAACTACTGCTTGTCATAATGGTAAGTGTTTCTTCAAAGACTGACTGTGTTTTTGTTTTTGTAAAGTGTCTTGCATCCTTTCTAATGTCTTATTAGTTGTAAGTAATGTTAAATTGCTCGGCCTGCTGTCTGTCAAGCAGATTTCATTTGTGAATCCGAATTTATTGTAGAGTCACCACTGTGGACACTCCATGAAAACAGCTCAGCTCTCACTAGAGACCAGCTATACAAGGAGTTGCAGATGGGGCTGTAAATCAGGTTTAGCCTAACCAATAGCAGTGTGTGCGCACACACACGCATGCAAGTGCATGCTTTCCCTTTGTATCAGTAACAGCTTTCCTTGCTGCTCGGGGGGAGGGGTGGAAATTTGGTCTCTTAGGTGGAGTTTCATGATTAGCTTTGTTACATTAAACTTCATGTTTCCTGGATTTTAGCACTAACTCATAGAATATTAAAAAAAAAAAAAAAAAAAAAATCTTTTGGGACACTTCCTATATTTTAGTACTATAGGAAAGATCCCACAGCAGAATAGTATTTTTGCATGGAACCTTTTGTTAAGACTTCTGTGGTGGTCAGTCTTAATAAATAAAAAATAAAATCCTGATTTTAGAAGAAATAGAAAACTTGCTGTGACATGGGGGGCGGGGGGGGATACTGAAACCACTCGGAGGACTCCAACTGAAGTGTTTACAGATTCTTCATATTTGTATGGGTAGGTGTCCTGGGTATCTAGATTCATCAAATGACCATCAGTCAAGCTACAACTTATGCTCTAACCAATATTTCAGTTTGAGGTGTAGGGCTTCTAAACTTATCTGTTTCCATGTGCAGTAGTGGGGCCTCTATTTCTGTTTCTGTCGGAGTTAAAATGGGAAGCAAAGTTGCTAGTCAAGGCCTACAGTGCCTCTCTTGGTGGAGAAATCAACTTGTTAAATGTAAGATTTAAAAGGGAAAAAAATATAGTCACCCTTCTGCTGCTTGGTTTTGTTTTTTACAGAATGAATATATGAAAGACGACTTCTTCATAAAAATCGAGACCTGGCATAAACCAGACTTGGGGACATCAGAAAATGTAAGTCAGGGTCCAGTAGTAACCCAGCAGTTGCCGTACTTCCTGCACACATTGAACCTGATGGACCAGTATTCCTTTTCTGGCTGTGGCCGATAGCTGTTGCTTAAAGGAAAGCAGCCTCCCTCCAATAAATAATGAAAAGTACTCCTCTAAACCAATGAAGCTATTTCTCCTACAGCCATGGAGGGAAGAGATTGGAGAAAGGCACAAAAACGTCCTAGACAATTCTGTATGTGCTTAATCTGAAGTGTATCTGTGGCTAACAGCTATATGTATATGACACATGCTACATATCTGGGCCCTTCAGTTTGCATTAGGTCACTCTTTTGAGAGATGCATGTTAATGGATACATTTTAAAACAGTATATGGCTAGCCAACTTCAAAATGTGCTGGAGTCTCTAATTTAATGAACTCATTTGATGTATGGCAGGTTACTAATAACTGGATTATTTGTACTTCAGAGCTTTATGTGAAGGTTGCTCACTAAATAAAATGTCTGCCTAGCCTATTGAATGCATAATGATTCTAATGACAGTGTTTGATGTCCTTAGCTGTAAGGAAAGTTACAGAAGAATACAATTTAATCTTAAAACCAAGCTCCTCTGAAAGCACAAGAACTGAAGGTTTAATAAAGCTACAACTAGCTTCAGAATTGCTTTATTAAATAAGTGGTAACTTCAGAGTATATTCCCCAGGTGATTCTAAGAAAACTGTCCATCTCTGTAGAACTCAGAAAAATCTGGGTAATAAAGAACTAACACACTGGCTGCAATAAGGCGACAAAGGATAAAGTCCCTTCTCCCCGTTGCAGGTGCACGACTTGGATCCAAACACGTGGAAGAGTGTTGAAGTTGTCCATATTGACATTGCAGACAGAACTCAAGTAGAACCAGCAGTAAGTAGACACTGTGCTTACTGGGAGATGGTTGTCCTATCTAGCTAATTACTTTGGCCTTTATTTGCACCTTAACATTGTTTTCCATTGATTGTAAATAAACTAATACACCCAATGTATTGATCCCACAGGTAAATATAAAATTGCTTTAAATAGAAGTATTGATCTAAATTAAGGGATGTCAAATGATTAAAAAAATTAAGTCATTAATCACAAGATTAAAAAAATTAGTTGTAGTTTTATTTGCACTGTTAAACAGAATACCAATTTAAATTTATTATAAATTTTTGATGTTTTTCTACATTTTCAAATATATTGATTTCAGTTACAACACAAATACAAAGTGCACAGTGTTCAGTTTACATTATTTTGATTACAAATATTTGCACTGTAAAAAAGAAACAAAAGTAGTGGTGTTTTTCAGTTCACCTCATACAAGTACTGTAGTGCAATCTCTTTATCAGGAAAGTGCAATTTACAGATATAGAACTATTTTTTTAGGGCTATTAATCGCAGTTAACACACTATATTTTTTAAACCTGTCTTAATCATGCATCTCTGTTTTGACCCTCTTCACTTACGGTCCTTCATCACTTGGCGGACACTGGCACAGTGCTACTGTGTTCTCATGATCTGGACTGATTAAATATCAGAAAGTTAATGGAGCAAATCAGCAAAAGTTGAGGTCTTTTGAATGGGAAGTTTATTTATAAAAACTTCCAGATGGTTCTCTGGATAAAGAGACGGTTATCTGTAGCCAAGGCAAGGCTGAATTCTACTACCGTTGGAGTACTTCGAGTCTGCGGTACCATCTATGCTCTAAACATGCTTTCACCTCCAGTTCTTGTGCTACAGATAACCCACCGATAGCAAATGAATCCCACCAACCGCGACAGAGTACGCTTAGTTTCAGGATCACTGCAATCTCATGGATCAAACAAAGTATAACAGCTTAACCAATGGTATTGCAAAGTGGATAGCTATCAACTGCAGAACACTCATCATTGTAAATGACAGAGGGCTAAGAGGTGTTATTCAAATTGCATCTTCCAGTCAATCATACGCTCTGCCCTCCTGAGGAACCATTGCATCAGGAATACATGACCTATATCACAACGAAAAGACTACACATTTGTAGCTTCTGAAAAATGCACTAGCTGTTTGCTTTGGTGATCACTGGACATCCTTGAACGATCATAGCTGTCTTGGAGTCACAACACACCTGATTGATGCTGCACGGACTCTACAGTCGTTTGCTTTAACAGTAATACATAAACCTATGGTTAATCACAACTAATTTTTTTAATCTAGTTAATTTTTTTGCATTAATCACTTGCATTAACAGTGCACTTAGATTAGCTCAGTACTCTTAGATTAGCAAATGCCCACAAAATTTATCAGGTTTGATTTTTATCGGCACACTGAGGGCAATGGATTTTTGGGAAACAGACAGCTTTTAGTTTTAATAATACAGTAATTGCCTTGATCAACATTTGTGTGCTAGTTTCAGTGTGTGAGGCTGAAATTTAAAATAGGAATTGAATCCAGCTCTTCTGCATGGCCTGGCACAGAGCTCTGACCTGGCCATCCCTTTTTGTTGCTGTTTTAGGAATATATTCTTAAATAGCCCTCAGTTGGGTTATGGTAGGTTCAAGCAGGTTTGTCTTTGCTGCAGAAATCTGTGTTGGAGAATTGCTATTGCTTCTATCTTTTCAAACGTTATTGAACACTTCTGCCCTTCAGTGCAGCAATTATCACCAGGTGGGCTGGTCTTTCATCTCTGCTGATAGATAGATGGGCCAACTGTAGCTAGAGAAACACCAGTGTCATTTCTTCAGCTTCCCCTTTCCAGTTACTGCTTTGTTGCTGCTATTATTTTGAAGCACGTAGAAGTATGCTAAGCACCTCCTATGGTCCCTCCCCTGAGAATTTACAACCTAGTTTCAGATGAGATGCAATTCAAGGATAATGCAACAATGAAAATGGCAGAGCGTACCTTGGTAAGGTTACACAGTTACTTAATGTAGGGGTGTGTAGTTTGGGTGTTGCAGTACTGGAGGTGCTCACGGAGCATAGCACATAGAACTGGAAGGGATCTTTTGGGTCATCAAGTCCAGTCTTCTGCTATTGACAACCTCGTCATATAATCATGTTCATAAACTTAGCAAGCTCCATCTTAAAAGTAGAAGCAGCAAAGAATCCTGTGGCACCTTATAGACTAACAGACATTTTGCAGCATGAGCTTTCGTGGGTGAATACCCACATCTTCGGATGCAAGCAGTGGGTATTCACCCACGAAAGCTCATGCTGCAAAATGTCTGTTAGTCTATAAGGTGCCACAGGATTCTTTGCTGCTTCTACAGAACCAGACTAACACGGCTACCCCTCTGATCTTAAAAGTAGTTCGGTGTTTTGCTCCCATTACTCATATAGGGAGGCTGTTCCAGAACCTCACTCCTCTGATTGTTAGAAACAATCTTCTAATTTGCAGCCTGGATATAGGCCTGGCAAGCTAACTTGGGAGTGGCAGTGCATGTGTAAGGGTCAGTGAGAGAACAAGGCATGGAAATGATTGCAGACATATTAGATGTCCCTTCAGAAGCAGAAAGAAGATGCTTAATCTCAGGCATGCACTTTTATACAGCATATAAGCTTTCAATTCATTGTGCTGACCAGTACATCTCACACGCGCACAAAAAAAGTGAGTGCATCAGACTGCACTGTAATGAATAGGTACAAGGACTAAGCATTCTTTCTTAACCGTGCTGTGTTCTGACTTTGAATATTGAATGTTGTCCTCTTACCATTGGCTTAGCATACTACTTGAAATGTGTATTTTCCCCTAAGTTTTTGACGGTATGGATGTCCATTCTCCGCTGACCAACTGCCGTTTGGTTACATAGTTAATCTGGAGAAGAATGTAGAATACCTTGATTTGAAGGTTAGCTGCTAGACTGCTTAGAACAGTTTTGCAAGAAAACTTGAGTTCTGTTCATGTTGCTGTCTTTTGTCCCTCTTTTACTTACGCATGCGCACACACATACCCTTCTTCCCCACTGCATATCTTTTTTCACTTTGGAAAAAGCAAAGTCCTCTTTCAGAACTGTCCTAACCACTGCTAGAAGAGAATATACTGTGTATTCATGTGTTGCTTATGGAGGGAAGGAAAACTGTACATCTTAACTGCAATTCACCAAGTTGTCTTTTTCAGTAATTTTGTTTATTTTTAGAATATTCTGAGGACTCCCATTTAAATCAAGTTAAATATGTCTTGCATATTTTCATGCAGCGAGGAATCACTTTACTGTTACTTGTGGTGGTTTTGTCATTGCATAAATGATCTGGAAAAAGGGGTTAACAGTGAGGTGACAAAATTTGCAGATGATACAAAACTCCTCAAGATAGTTAAGTCTCAGACTGTGAAGAGCTACATACAAAAATCTTTCAAAACTGGGTGACTGGGCAACAAAATGGTAGATGAAATTCAGTATTGATAAATACAAAGTAATGCACATTGGAAAACATAATCCCTACTATACATATAAAATGATGGAGTCTAAATTAGCTGTTACCACTCAAGAAAGAGATCTTGGAGTCATTGTGGATAGTTCTCTGAAAACAGCCACGCAATATGCAGCAGCAGTCAAAAAAGCAAACAAGTTGGGAATCATTAAGAAAGGGAGAGATAATAAGACAAAAAATATCATATTGCCTCTATATAAATCCATAGTATGCCCACACCTTGAATACCGCATGCAGATGTGGTTGCCCCATCTCAAAAAAATCTATTGGCATTGGAAAAGGTTCAGAAAGGGACAACCGAAATTATTAGGGGGTATGGAATGGCTTCCATATGAGGGGAGAGTAATAAAACTGGGACTTTTCAGCTTGGAAAAGAGATGACTAAAGGGGGGAATATGATTGAAGTCTATAATATCATGACTGGTGTGGAGAAAGTAAATAAGGAAATGTTATTTACTCCTCACAAGAACTAGGGGGTCACCAACTGAAATTAATAGGCAGCAGGTTTAAAACAAAAGGAAGTATTTTTTCCACACAACACAGTCAACCTGTGGAACTCTTTGCCAGAGGATGTTGTGAAGGCCAAGACTATAATGGTTCAAAAAAGAACTAGATAAATTCATGGAGGATAAGTCCATCAGTGACTATTAGCCAGGATGGCAGGGATGGTGTCCCTCACCTCTATTTGCCAGAAGCTGGGAATGGACAACAGGGAGGGATCACTTGATGATTCCCTGTTCTGTTTATTCCCTCTGGGGCACCTGGCATTGGCTACTGTCGGAAGATGGGACCCTGGGCTAGATGGACCTTTGGTCTGACCCAGTATGGCCACTCTTATGTTCTTATGCATATAACCTTAAAAAAGATGAAGTGGCAGGTAAATATGTTGTGTATTTCCAATTCCAAGCCTGACATTGTGGCAAGCAATACCAGTGCTGTTGTCTGTAAGAATGCTGGTTCTGACCACAGTATAGGTTTGTGTATAAATATGAAGCTATTGTAATTATTAGACTCCAAGGAAGTGGATCTAAGGGATCCTCTTAGTGTAAATGCTTCTGTTTACTATATGCCCTTCATGCACCATCAGAGAATGGGCACTACTGTGCTTAGCTACAGCATCAATACATTTTGTATTGAAGACTGACCAGGCAGCGTAGCTAAATATCTGTGCTCGGAACTCCACTTCCCATCTGAGGCATTCTTTGCCTGGTTCCTTTGAATAGTCTGTGGAATGCTTTATATTACTTGCCCTATTTTTCCTTTAGTCGCATTACTTTGGGTGTTATTGGGGGGTGGGGATAGTGTAAGTGTCTTTCCTGTCTTTGTGTGGTATCTTACTGGTACACTACGGAGAGGGCTTGCCGCTCTCGTCTGAGAAAAGTTGTATATATTTTTCCATTACTTCACAAATTTTTCTGAAAACAAGGTAATTACATTTGTAATTTTCTAGCAGTTTTTCTAAAATCCTTAAACTTTTGTCCTCCATACTAAGTGAGTTAACTTTAGCCAAATTCTGTGCCAGTTTCTTTAGTTTCCAACTATAATCAAAACTATAACAAATAAATATAAAAATAGTAAATTCCTTAAAGATTCTAATGGCATGCATATGCTAACCCACACCCATGTAAAAATGTATACAAATGATTCAGCAGACATATGCTGTTCTCTTAAGGTATACATTTAAACCTGGCCTCTCTTAATCATCTCCAGCACTTTGTCTAAGTAGCTTTTGTGATTTGTATACAAAAGTCACTTCCCAAGAGAGGATGAAGCTTTAAAGCATAAGCAGAAGTGTACATACAATTAACATGAGAAGAGGTTACATTTTTGGAAGTAATCAGAAGGAAAATGAGCATAGTGAAAACAATAAAATTGAAGTCAGGTTTGTTGCTATTTCTGTGCACTGAGGAGATTACATCTGCCTTGTTCCAGACCATATTTGATGCCTATTTTGTTTCTAGAACAGCATCTGTGTTTTAGTAATATTTAGTACAGATCAGTAAACTTTCTAGCAATGGCGCACGAATACCTGAGGCAACAGAATTTCTATGAAGCATGTGGTACCATCCCTGTTCTGTAGTTCTCACTAGAAATGTAGCTTTAAAATTTGAAATAAGCTTTTGTTAACGTTAAGAGGACAAGAATAAATACTTCTGAAGATAGAATGGAGCTCTGCTCTGAGGACTCTATTCATGGCATGTCGTAGAGCTTAAAAATTTTTTTGTTCACCCAGAAGCTTGGCTTACACAACATCTGTTGGAAGTGGCCTGGGAACTTTTTGTCTGGCTCGCAAAAGTTAAGCGTCTACATAACAAAAACGATCAGAGCATACCCAGTGGCTTGTAGAGGGGTATAGACATTGCGCCTGAATGTAGGGGTGAGAGAGAGCCCTAGTTGTTCCAGACTGGCTCCAGATCCAGACCTTATCTTATGGATCTCTCCATTTCCATCAGGCTTGGGTAGGTGAAGGTATTCAGTGCAGTGTGTTTAATCAAAAAGTGAACTGCAGAAGCTTGGAAAAAATGAGCTAATCCTATAATGTGCAGATGTCTCTTCACCAGTCCCATGAAGCCCGGCTGCGTACCTCCCTGAAGTGCTGTCGCTCTAGAACACATTGGTTTTGAAGAGTGTTTTATTTTAAAGACGTTTTGAAGTGCTTGCTCTTTTAACAATGTTTGTTTAGCCACTGCTGGCCTGAGCCACTGTGCTCTGACTCCATTGCTCCAGAAGAGATTTTGGGAGCTGTGCTGTCCCCAAATGATCCATCCTAAGGTGTGTCAGTGATCAGTAGCCAAGCAGCAGAGTGTCCTGGAACCTAACATTGTTAACAGGTTAGTTTGGGGGGGGGAAAGGTTGACTTTGTTTCAGTCCTCGTCTACTTGGGCATTCAGCACAGAGTGGTGGGTTAACTAATGTTCCAAACACCCTTGCAGTTCGCTGTATTTTCTTGAAGAGCTGTTGTCTAAGAGATGGTTTTGCCTGTGGTCACCAAAGTTCTCCTGTCCCTTCAAGTGCCCAGTAATCTTGTAATAGAAAGGACTGAGGCAAACCTCACTCTTCGTGCCCAGAGTTTCTTCTCTGCTTTGCTTGACATTTCTCTTCTATTCTGGAAGACTGGGCTATGAACGCTGTTTTTTTTTTTTTGTTGTTTGTTTTTTTTAAATGAACATGCAGAGATTCAGTGTTTCTCTTTCTCTTGGAGTACGGTTTGAAAGGATTAGATTGGTTTGCTGAGCTGATATCACATGCCACATTTACCTTGTCTGCTGTGTACTGCACAGTGTAATTCTCTCAAACTTCAGCCTGCCTATAGGAAGGGTTGTTATATCTCCTGTGATGCTGACATCAGATATTGGCTTTGAAAACTGAACAGCTTTAACATGCCTTCCATGATTTGGTCACCTCTTCTCAGTTCCGCCCCACAGACCCCTAGGCTATATACCAGGGGTAGGCAACCTATGGCACGGGTGCCGAAGGCGGCGCGCGAGCTGATTTTCAGTGGCACTCACACTGCCCAGGTCCTGGCCACCGGTCCGAGGGCTCTGCATTTTAATTTAATTTTAAATGAAGCTTCTTAACTATTTTAAAAACCTTATTTACTTTACATACAACAAGCCTACCTGACCTTGTGGTGTTCCATGTGGCTCATAACAACCATGGGACTTGGGTCTAACTTGTTCTTTCCACTTCTCATTATCCCATTTTTATCTCTTTCATCCATCCGTATCTCATGTCTTCTTCCAACTTGCCCTGCTTGCCTGAAATAACTTCTGTTCCCACATTTCCCCATCTATCAAGTCATTTAAAATGCTTCTACAAGACAATCTCTTCCGGAATCTGTCAACGTCTGAATGCTGCTCCCCTCTCTTCTGGTGTGCTTGTACTATATTTCTTTTGCTAGTATATTTACATTGTAAGTTAGCCCTGTTACCTCAGATATGAGACTTAGCAGGAGACAGAGCTGCGACTGCAGGACTGTTCCAGAAGAGATCCTAATGAAAAGATGAATCTTGCTAGTTTTTTGCTTAAATCTCAGCATTTTTACGGTGAAGTGTAACACTCATTGCTTCAACCAGTCTTTACAAAATACCTCCACCAAACACTCGTGCACACACACTTCCTGGTTGTTGGAGAATGAGCAGAGTGGTGGTAAAAGCTTGTGTATAGTTGTACCTCCCTGAAGCACTGTGGTGAGAGGGTAGACAGTAAACCTATAAAAAATCTTCTTGGTGCTGACCTGTTACTGTGTAGTGAGGTCTGTTCATTTGAAGTACGAGCATTCAAACTCTGCCAACAATGGCCACGTAACATGTCTGCTAACCAACAATGATGACACTTAACAGTCTAAAGCTTAAAGGTAAAATTTAACACAGGGCTGAGGTGAGAACTTTGAGATTTTCTGTCTATCTGAGCACTTAGCGCTGCATCAGTTCACATTCAGGAGGTTTTCTTGAGAAACAGGCATATATCCTAACAAAAATATGAATGGTGCCATGTAAAACTGGCTTAAGTTAAGCCCAGGGATAGACTTTTTTTCCTTCCTTATGTAACCGCCCTTTTTACACGGGCTTTTCAGGTGCTACATGCCTGGGAGGCTGAACTGAGGTATTTGCTCAATTATAACTCCTATCAGTTGTGGTGACGCAAGCCTGTACCACCTCAGTAGTACTGTTATCTTCTACTACCTTGGTCTCTGTTAGCCTGGCCACTGGCCCAGGTTTTAGAGCCATTTCTCTGTGGAGCCTGGGATGGGTCTCTCTCACTCTGAAAGGAATTGCAAAAACCAAAGCATCTTGGTTCATGGTTTCATGTTCTTATTGCTGTAATTTATATAAGTAAAGGCTGACGTTTCTTTGAAGAGTTCTCTATTGCACTGTTGCAAATGATGCCAAAGGTGCCTTTGAAATACTGTCCTTTGAAACAGCCTTTGAATCCACCACATGCTGTTGCCCTGTTGCATTATAATTTTTTTCCTCTCTCTCTTCAGTGTTCAAGAAGCTTTGCATTTTTTTTAGCTGTACTGTTTATTCAACAGTTGCCTGTTTCACTTCCTAAGAAGGACTTGCTGCTGTTGGGAATTATGCTCTGGCTGTATATATATATTTTCCTTAAACTCAGAAAAGAGCTTTTGTTTATTTGTGATCTGGCTGTAGTCCAGGCTCCTTCTTTCAGGCCTGGGAGAAGGGCCTGTGTCTGAGAAGAGTGCCAACAATTCTGTCTTGTGCATCGAGAGGTTTTAATCCAGACAATCTCACTTTTTCCTTCTACTCTTAACCAGACTTGGGTTAAGTGATTCAGCATCTTTGCACAAATTGGTCTCTTGTTCCAGAAAAAAATTAAAATAAAATGGATTAATCATGGTAACTTTTGCTTAAATACCAGATTGAACTTATCTGTGACTCTTCATTTGCAATATTTTCTCTCCTCTCATCTCCTATTGCTGATCTTTCCCGTCCTGCCCAAGAGCAGGTAGATCTTATTTTATTTTATTTTTATTCCCCCCCCCCCTTCCCCTGTGCAAAGTGCTAGGAGCAGCGCAAACATCATTTTGTAGAATAGGGTGTTCTAGTGGTGTCTGGCCAAATAATTTCAGAAGATGGAATGTTTTTTTTTCCATAGACAGAATTTATAAAGCTGCATATTTAGGTAAGCGAAAATGCTGACTTGCCAAAGCTAAGGTTGCACATGCTCCTTAGAGCTCGTTTATTCCAGGCTTTTTCCTCCATGTCGCTATTTCTGAGTAACTGCTCGTCACTATCTTTCTATGTGAACATTGATTCTCCACTGCGTGCCCTTGTATAGTTTAAGTTAATGCACTTCGGAAGCTGATTAATCTAATCCACAAACAGGCATTCTCAGTGCCGGATGAGAACTTCTGCATGGGAGTTAGTGTGGAATAGCTGTTGCACTTTAAATTCACTCAAACTTCCCCATGACTTCTGTTGTAGGCAAGACCTTAGTATTCATTATGATGTCTGTTTACATGATCCCATACAGTTTCTCAAGTATAATGTCCTACAACTTTTTCTGCAGG
The DNA here is from genome assembly GCF_016161935.1 of Mauremys reevesii. Lineage (NCBI taxonomy): Eukaryota > Metazoa > Chordata > Testudines > Geoemydidae > Mauremys > Mauremys reevesii. Next base: position 1,044,174 of record NC_052640.1, read on the forward strand.
CTTGCTGAAGAGATGCACAGGTGCGCTGTCTCATTTACTGCAGATACTGTATGATGAGCTGAGAGTAAGCCCTTGCCTTATTAACTGACATCTTATACGTGCCTTGCATGGACTCTAGCATTCAGTGTACTTAATAGAAGATGCTACGTGTGTATCTAAGATTATAGAGAACTATGGGTAGGACAGTGAGGTTATGTAAAGATTGTTGTAATGTAAATGCACAAGAGGGCAGAGATCAAGTTGTACAAACCCACCTGGAACCCCTGGGTACATACTCAGGGTGTCTAGTATGTGCTACTGTGGGTTGTGATCTTTGATTTACATATTTTCAATTAGTCTTTTTAAATATAAATAGTACCAATAACCAAATTTAATTCTTTAGGTTCAAGCCTCTGAGGCTGTCACAGATTGATTAAATTTAGTGGAGGACTGTGAATGATACAATGATCGATACAGTTAAAGACTTTATTTAAAATAAAATAGTTAAAGCAAACAGGAATTACAATATAATCATAGACTCCATTTTAAACTCTCGTTCTAAGATGAAATGGTGCATCCAGGGGTGAGAAGAATAGTTATATAGTCCTTTCGCTAATAGTACCCTCAAGGTGGGTGAGCACTTTAATCTATCCTTTTTATAACACCCCCTAATTAGTTAGTATTTAACTTGCCTTTTACATATCTATATTTCCTCTACCATAATTAAAATACCTTCTACTGCCTTATTAGCTATTTAATATTAAACATTAGCTTAATTAACATCTGTGTAACTATCAACATAGATAGTATCCTTCCAAACCATTCTCATTTTGTCTAAAACATTTTAAAAACCAGTTAGAACCAAACTTGTTTACATCGTGACCTGGTGTTATGTCCTAACTTATATCTAGCTTGCCTCTGAGCTGTCTCACTTCACTTCACCCACTATTTACCAGGCCGCGTTGTCAACCCTATATTTAGCCGCAAAACCTGTTCTCTACTTAGATTTAGCTCATTTCTATTTAACATCACTCTCATAGGTCACAGGGCACCAGCATTGTTTTTAGTGCGCTGGCTTGATGAGCTAGCACAAGTATGTCCATGAGCAGGAGGTCACACCCGTGCTCCAAGTGCAGACATAGCCTCAGATCTGCATGTTGATAGATCATCCAACCACTGATTGATTGAATCTGCCCTCTGCCTTACCCAGAATGGATTGTTATAGCACTAACCCTTTAAATATGCTTTTTCTTGTTTGAACATTTGTTGCTTTAGTTTTGATACCTTAAATTAAGTTATAATTGTGAAGTAGCAATTTTGCTGAAGGCCGTGCTCTGTGTTGACATGGAGATCTTACTGACACAAGTACAGCTATTGACTTTAGCTTTCACAATTTTTGAACATTTTAAAGAACTTATTAGCAAACACATTAGGTAGCTGAATGTTATTGTACAACACCGACAGCTAAATAAATGATGAATGCCTGAATGCACAAGTGATGATCTAGTTACAGTGAAAGTTTGTTCTTTTAAGATGTTCTCCTTAACATTAAGAATCATGTACAGTATTTCTATAAAGATGTCAGTGAACTCCACTGTATTTTCAGCAAAGTGTGGTCTTCATTGTAAAAATATTTTGTGGGAGAAGGTTAATGCTGTTGGCTTATGAAAATCTTTCATTAGATGCTTGTTTTCAATAAGTGGCTTTTTCAGTGTCCGAATTCATGAACATTTAGCAATCTGTCTGAAGACTTAAAGATAGCATTAGAGGGATCACATACTTCTTTTGGTCTATAGTTATCCTTTCCTTTCCTTCCAACAAGAAGATCTCAGGTTCACTGTTTTTTTTTTTCCCATCGTTGTAGTGGAGTTTTTGCTTGTTTTGGTAAATTGTGTTTTCTGGACTCTTTTCACATACCTGAAGACCTCGTAGTAACAAAATCTCTTCCGGTCCACAGCTTGGTGGTGGTGATGTCAGAAGTGGATCTCATAGTGTTTGTTGCAATGCTGTGCATTTAATAGGAGGGTGGGGAACTGCAGCCCATCTACCCCTCAGTGAATTGTCTATGAAAGTTCTACAACCAAATTCGAGCCTTCTCATCGCTGAGCTAGCATGCTAATTTTCCATAATCCTCCTGATTTTGAAATGAAATTGCAAAATTACTAGATTTAAACTTGAATTAGAGTAATTTTGCAAGTGTGCATACATGTACACACACTTATGTCACTCACCACCACTTGTGTCCAATGAACACTGCAAATAGTGATGCCATCTCTGGGGGCGGAGTCTTCCCCACTGACCCTGTGGCACTTGTGCAGACTGGCCAATGTGGTCTGTTGGGCAAGCCATGACAATTTTGAATGGGTTGGGGTGCCTCTGGGTTCACCGCCCAGGCCACAGGCTTCTCGTTGTGCTCCAGCTGCTCTGTGTGGACTCTGTTGGACTATGTTAGCATGCTCAAGAGCATAAACGTGAACACTTTTTGGCCTGAGGGCTGCATTGAGTTTCAGAAATTGTATGGAGGGCCGGTTAGGGAAGGGGGTCGTGGCCTGCCCTATCTAACCCCCCCCGTTCCCTGACGTCCCCCTCCCACCTCGGACCCCTGCCCCATCCACACTCCCCTGCTCCCTGACCGCCGCCGCCCCATCCAACCCCTCCTCTCATTCCTGACAGTCCCCCCCGAGGACCACTGCCCCATCCAACCACCCCTTCTCCCTGTCCCCTGACTGCCCCTGGAATCCCTGCCTCTGACTGCCCCCCGCCACCCCATCCAACCCCCCCTCCTTTGTGACTGCCCCCCTGGCAGTTAATAGAAAGAAAGAGAGATACCACCTCTCAACGTCATTTTATGGAAAATGGGTCTTGTCAAGCCTGATCTCATTCTTTGAGATTACAAATTTGTTTGCTGAAGGTGACTGTATAGATGTAATATTACTTAATGATCTCGAAGTAAATATAAAGTCTCTGCTGATAAAACTTGCAGATGATACAAAGGTTGGCAGAATGCAGTATAAGACTGCTGTTATTTATCAATCTAGATTGCTGGGTAAACTGGTCCCATTCAAACAAAATGTGTTTAATATTGCCAAATGCAAAGTGATGCATCTAGGAACAAGGAATGCAGGCAGTATTTACAGAATGAGAGCCTTTATTCTGGAAAGCAGGGGTTCTAAAAAGAAGGTAGGCATCATAATGGACAGTCAACCCAACAGGAGCTCCCAGTGTGATGCTGTGGCAAAAGGGGCTAATGTAATCCTCGGATGTAGAAACCGGAGAGTAGTGAGAAGGGAAGTGACTTTAGTTCTGTATATGACATTGATGAAACTGTACTGAACACTGCGTACAGTTCTGGTGTCAACCTTACAATTATATGGAAAAATTGGAAAATGTGCAGAGAAGAGCTACAAATTTTTCAAGGCTAGAGAAATGTTACAGTAAGACTTGGAGCTCAATCTGTTTAGCTTTTCGAAAAAGACTGAGAGGTGACTGACTAAAATGTTTAAATGCCTTTATGGCAGGAAAAATATCAGTTATTTAACCATGGGAGGAAACTACCCAAGGAAGTGGTGAGGGAATTCTCTATCCTTTGAGTTTGAGAACCACTGATCTAACTGATCACCATATGTGGGGTGGAGAAGGAACTTCCCCCAGGTCAGATTGTCAGTGACCTTAGGGATTTTTTGCCTTCCTCCACAACATGGGATGCAGATAACTTGCCAGGGTTATCAGTATACATCTTACTTATTCAATTTCCTGCCCTTGTGGAGGTCCTCCTATCCTCTCCCTATAGCACATTATAGTCTGTTCTCCTATGGGCTGTAATACCTGGTCTAATTTCAGTTGTTGGGTTTGGTGTGCGGGTGTTGGTGACCTGCAATATATAGAAGATCAGACTCGATGATCTGGTTGTCCCTTCTGGCCTTAAACACCGACTCTAAGTGCTGTTGTAGATGTGGGGTAAGACGGATATTGCAATATACCCTACAGTGTGGAACTTGTCTCCCCAACAAAGGACTCGTTACCTGCCAGCCTAAGATACAACTCTGAATTTGCCTAAAAGTCAGGTGATGTCAGAATGCAGATATTCATTAGGTCAAGGCTCAGGGAGGCAGTCTTGATTTTGGTCTTCATATTGTAGTTCATTATAACCTGTGAACTCATAATAGACAGCCACAAGAAATTGGAGAATAGGAAGGAAAGTTGTTTGCAAATTCTACATCCTACTCCCTGGAGGGGGGGAAAAAGTTGAACTTTCTGCCTTTCAATGTCATTGACTGAGCCCTTGCCCTTGTATTACGGAAATGGTGAATAGCCGTGCCCAAACTACATTCTCTGTACCATTCATTATTTTGTACATCCTTATGTCTCATATTTGTCCCTCCTTTAATGTAAATCTCTTCAAACTCTTTTTATACTTGCATCCGACGAAGTGGGTATTCACCCACGAAAGCTCATGCTCCAATACATCTGTTAGTCTATAAGGCGCCACATAAGGTGCTGCATAATTGCATATTTTATGTAGATAATTGAAACTGAGACAATTAAAAACATAGTAATAAACAGTCATTTCTCCCCCTCTCCCAAAACCTGTCTTCTAAAGTCTATATGTGCACAAATCTTAACTGTTAAAATTCTCAGCTGATCCTTTTTGAAGATTTTAAAAAACCCTAAAAGTCTCAGAGGGTTCACTGTTCTGATCACGTGACTATTGAAGAATGACTGTCACAGGTCTCCTGATAATTAGCTTCTAATAATTTGGTATAGTTGATGATTCTGTAAATTTAACTTGAAATGGTAATTGATTTTATACTTCTAAGTTTAGTGTTTATCTGACTTGAATTATTCTACTAGGCAGGTGGCCACATGCTGGTTTTACTTCTATCTCATCCTCCACCTTCATAGATTCCAAGGTTAGAAGGAACCATTATGATCATCCATTCTGACCTCGTATGGTCTGTTATACAAAACTTGCCCCAAATAATTCCTAGAGTAGATCTTCTAGAAGAATATCCAATCTTGATTTAAAAAATGTCAGTGATGGAGAATCCACCACAACAATTGATAAATTGTTCCAGTGGTTAATTACTCTCTCTGTTCAGTATTTATGCCTTATTTCCAGTCTGAATTTGTATTTAGCTTCAACTTCCAGCCATTAGATCATGTTATACCTTTCTCTGGTAGATGGAAGAACCCCTAATTAAATATTGGTTCCCCATGTAGCTACTAATAGACTGTAATCAAGTCACCTCTTAACCTTCTCTATATTAAGCTAAATAGACTCAAGGAGCTAAGTCATTATAAGGTATGTCTTCTAATCTTTTAATCATTTTCCTGGATCTTCTCTGAACCCTCTCCAGTTGATCAACATCCTTCTTAAATTGTGGGCACCAGAACTGAATGCAGTATTCCAGCAGCAGTCACATCAGTGCCAAACACAGAAGTAAAATAACCTCTCTGCTCCTACTCGAGATTCCCCTGTTTATACATCCTAGGAGTGCATTAGCTCTTTCGGCCACAGCATCATAGTAGGAGCTCATGTTCAGCTGATTATCCACCACAACCCCCAAATCTTTTTCAATCATTGCATCCCAGGATAGAGTCCCCCATCCTGTGAGTATGACCTACATTCTTTGTTCCTAGATGTCTACTTTTACATTTAGTCATGTAAACATGCATTTTTAACCAAGTGATCTTGTTTGCTCTGAGTCAGTGACCTGTCCTCATTATTTACCACTCTCCCAATTATTTTTCATCTGCAAACTTTATCAGTGATTGTTTTGTTTTCTTCCAGTTTATTAATTAAAAATGTTAACTAGCATAGAGTCAAGAACCAATTCCTGCAGGACCCCACTGCAAACACACCCACTCAATGACAATCACCTATTTACAATCACATCTTGAGAACTATCAGATAGCTTTTAATCTGTTTAATGTGTGCCATGTTAATTTTATATCCTAGTTTTTTAATCAGAATGTTGTGCAGTAGCAAGTCAAAAACCTTACAGAAGCCTAAGTACATTACATCAACACTTTTATCAACCAAATTTGTCATCTCATCAAAAAAAGATACCAAGTTAGTTTGACAGGATCTATTTTCCATAAACCTTCCTCCTCCTCCATTTGCTTGTATTTGGTCACCTAGTATAGTAGATTGTAATCCAGGTAATTAATCTTTGGTACAGAAACTGTCCTTTTGATAAGTGTTTGTACAGTTCTAGCACATTGGAGCCCTGATTGCAATAACATTTATGCAAATAAATAATATCCCCAGTTCTGTCAGTAGTTTCCAAACCTATCCAGCAGGAGAATGCCATATTTAGTAAGGACTTCTGGCCCAGATTATGGGCGTTATTTCCAGTATTAGCCATGCTTGTTTGGGCTTCCAATGGCTCATCTCAATTGTTCTGTGCATTTGCTGGCTTCTTTATAAACGCTCTTCTAGCCTGTTCTCTAACCACGAAATACAGGTCATATGATTAGGCTCCTTAAAATGATCACACTCACTTTTCCAAGGAATTGTATTGAGAAGTGAGTAGATATCAAAACATATTTTTATAACATTCCAGTTAAATAAAGTCTAGTGCTGCAGTGGGGATAGTCTTCCAGCCAGGGTTGTTGGTCAGCAGCACACTTCAAAGTAGATGCTGATGCAACTGGAGAATCTGTTGGTGGCACTTGTATGCACCAGAAGTGACCTGTGTCATTGCTCACTCAGAATGTATACAGACCACATTTGTAGCACTTTAGGTCACCACCATCCTAGGAGATTCCAGGCTGTTTCCAAATGCAAAGAATGTTCTCATTTGCAAGCACTAGGATTTGTGCATCTGCATTTATTCATTCACTTTCTATTTTATTTGCTTTTTTTGAGAATGAATAGCTTTTATGACAGTATAAACCAACTTTAATTTTTAAAAAAAATGCATTTAGTATATCCCTAAACCTAACATGCTAGCATTCTTACATAATAATTAATAGTCTAGAGCAAAACATTTCTTGACTAAATTCTATTCAACCCTGAATATAATTTTATTTAGCAAGTCCCCTCTCTTATGCCACCCAGTCAGCCTACTACACGAGCAGTTTAATTACTGTTTATCAAAGTTGTATTTAAAAACATGAAATACACAGAATAACTTGGAGATTAAGAACACTTCTGTACTGTTAATGTAACTTGAAACTCATTTAAAATATGCTTCTGTTGCAAAGCAAATTTGCTTTTGTTCTTTCCAAAGGATTGCAGAAAGTGCATACCAAATTCAGCCTTCAAAATACCCAGGAGCTGGAGATTCAAGTAGGCTACAGCTGTCTTCACCCCCAGTATTCAAAAATAATTAATGAGATGCGAAGTCTACAGCTGGTGGCAAGCACCATAAACCGTGAGCCAAGGGCTTCTTTACGTTCGATCCTCCCTTCCCCCTGTGGGATCCTAAAGGAGACAGAATATTAACCAAGCCAGCAGGCTGTCTCATTCCATGCGACTGCTCATTTGCAGCTATAATTGGGAGTTCAGGTTGCGTACTGTGTGCTGAAACTGTCTCATATGAAGGAATATACTTGCTCACTGCAGTATGCTTATAGAAAGGAAACATGCAACAACTTTCACTGCTGTATCCCAGCAAAATCACAAATGAACATAAACGCCGATATTTAGAAGGTTGAAATTTTACCATTGGATCAAATACTGAGATTATTATCATAGTAACTCAGTCTCAGGGTTAAATATGTGGGTATGCATTTAACTGACACAGATTTTGAATGCAAACATGCAATGGTTATGCTCCTTCCTTAGCTTGTCAGTGTGGTGGATAAAGCACTCTGACCAAAGTTAACGCCATTGAGAGTACTTTTGTAGAATTGTCTAGTTAGTGGTTTTGCTTGGCCTTTTAATGTTTTTTCAAACTTTTTTTTGTATCATTTTTGTTCAGAAGTGAGACAGGTGGAAAATACCCTTCATGAAAGGTTATAAAACATGGTGATTAGACATGAAAACAGATTGTTTTTTTGACCCATCCTTGTCTTTGGATAAAGAAGTATTTAGGCAGTTTTTGAAGTGCATCTTGAAGTGTCCTTGAAGTGGACAAGGAAATGTTGCAATCTATTGAATACATGTTCATGCATTTTTTTTAAAGTGTATTTACTTGGTGGCCCAGAATAGCTTCAGAGCAGCTTCTCCAGTTTATCTTGTTGATATGTGCTGTGTTTAGATGTATCAGAAGCGAGACTTCTTGGGGGGTACAAAGTAACTGCACATGAGCAATAGCTGAATTTCCATGGATATCGGTTGGTTGAAGAGGACCTTCCGAGTCTTCCAGTTCATCTGTTGCAAGAAATATGTAGTAGTCTACTACAAAGTCCGCATTGTCTGAACTCTATTCTAGCCTAATGATCTTCCATAGTCTTGTTAACCTGGCTACTAGAAAGATGTCAACTTAACATTTCCTTTCTTAATTTCATTACTTCCAGTTGTACTTCAGTAATTTGTGGTTTTAGTCATCTTTCATCCCCATATCTGTTCTTACTGCAGTATTAAAATACAATCATGAAAACATTTCTGTTTGCCTTTTTGTAGAAAATTTTGTTTTAAAAGTTAACAACCTTGTAGTGTTTCCTCTTATGAATTCTACAATGAGGAAGAAGAATCTAAATTAGTCTCAGGCATATGTAAAATTTCAATTGTGGTCAATTCCTACTTCCATTCTAAAGCTCTCAAAATGGGTATAAGTGGTATCACTGGCAATTACTAACTATAGTATTGGTAAAGTACCTTAACTATTATACACCTGGATGAAAACTACTCTAAGCAGGATCTCCAATAGGCAACCTCACTCTTGAGAACTTTTAAAAATATCCTTAGTTAGTGTTGACCAGTTGATAGACCCATCTCTTTTGTTCAGACTTTTGCTAGTCCTTTGGATGGTTGCTGAAGTCAGGCTTCATTGTAACGATGAAATTAGGTGTCTTTGCCATTTAAGTCAACCCAGTCGTTTGCCTCATTAGTAAGTGGTACTTAACATTACAGGTGTCTAGGTAGTGATTATTTACACACTATTTTTGAAAAGCAGGGAACAAGTGACTGTTTTAGCTGCTAGGTTTTTAAGTGGATTTGAGACTCCCACTTTTCAGGGTGGTAACAGTTATGCATGTTCTATGCTAAACTGCACAGCATTCTTTAACCATGACTCTTTGCTGCCTCTCTTATGAAACAGCATGAGCAGTGGCTTCAAATTGTCTTAATTTTCTGGTCAGGTAAAGCCACATGAGCATCACCTTTTGTGGATGAAATTTTGACATAAAAGCAATGGTGATAGATAACTAATAATAAACAATACGACATATTTATGAACAGTGTGGGGATGTCTGGCTTTGGGCTGCTCCAAGACACCCTATGCAACCCCTCAGTGTTTAAGTCCAACTCCAACAGTTTAGGTTCTTCTAGGCTAATCTGTTGGCCACTCTGACTTGCTGACTAGTTACCTTGATAGCTAAGATCATAGTATTCCAAAACAAAGATTTTGAATAATACTTGCTTTGACTGCAGTAGATTACAGAGGTAAGAGAAGCAGTGTCTCCTGAGATGGTTATAAAAAATACCAAAGTGTACTTCTGTAAGAATTTTGCATCTTCTTTACATTGCCAGTAATGTGGATTGTTGTTTTAATGCAAATGATTTGAATCCTTGTCGCAATTCTGATATGCCTTATTATATGGCATTGACGATGTATATAAAACCAGGTCGTCATCCAGAATGTTGCAACATCACTTAACAATGAGACAATATGGGCTATAATTTCTGCTCCCAGTGGATCTGTGCACATAGTTAATTAGTTTCCATTTTGATGATTCCTATTTGGATTAAGGAGCACAGATTTCCCATTAAGTTTGTGAGCAGTGATGCTGACCTCCTAAATGGTTTTAATTTGTGTAGCAAATGACTATTAAGAACTGACTAAAACTAGAAAAGGGCTTAACTTAGAGACTTAAATGTACAACCAAAATATTTAAACAAATAACGTTTATTTTTTCTAACTTCATTTGTGAAATTGCTATTGAAGAGTTTTGTAAACCCAATTCATCTTATCTCTTCATCCCGTCAGCTCATCCAGTTTCTCTGCTTAATACATTAGTCATCGCTGAGGGTATGTCTACACTTAAACTGTTGCCACTGTAGCACTTGAGTGTAGACACTCAATAATAATCTATGCCAATGGGAGCGGTTTTCTCACTGGAATAGATTATCTGTCTCCCTCAGAGGCAGTAGCTACATCAACGGAAGAATTCTTCCATCGACATAGCACTATCTACACCAGGGGTTAGGTTGGTTTAACTACATGTCTCGGGGAGGTGGATTTTTCACACCCCAGAGACATAGCTATGCTGATGGAAGTTCCCAGTGTAGACCAGCCCTAAAATGCCACAATTAGAGTATTTTTAATTTCATTATGTAAATAAGCAGTTTGAAGTTATTTGAGAGAAACTCCTTCAGTTGCCGAGATATTTTGATATTCACTTCTTTTCTGAAGGATACCAGACTGCCTTAATAAATGTTCAACCTACCATCAGCATTATTCCCAAGCACATTTTAACCCCACCTGACTAGATTTTCTTCTTCTGAAAACTTCATTCTATTCTTTATCCAACCTTTTAATTATATTTTTGAATGATCGCTGTAAAATCTTCATAACTAAATTTCTATCCACCCACTAAAAAGTTGAGCATTTGCAAAATAAAACAGTTTGTCTCATCTCGTGCCACCCAATAAAATGATAGTTAACTGAAAATTCTTAACTAGCTGTGTTGTATCCTGTTTTATCAGACAAGTCTTACTTATTAGCTTCACTTTGGCAGTTGAATAGGCTGCCATGATCCTATGAAGTTGAAATTTCAAAGTGGAGCTAGTTTTAGCTCCCTTCTACCTGTAGTGGAGAATTCTAGATTTAAAAATAAAATATGCAGTTGCGTTCTGTGTATGGTGGTATGATACTAACTTCTGTGTAGAGAAAGATGAATGCATATGCCAGCTACAGAATTTTCAGTCTTAAATTAGTACTTCTGTCTCTTGAGTTCCTGTGGATGAAGGAACAGAACTGGTTCTGATGGGTTGAGAAATGCTCACCAGGGTTGTGACCATCATACGCTGCTTGTTATTTCTAGCTTGAATTGTAACTTTGCCTTGCATTCAAAAAGAATGAATGGTATAGAGAAGACCTGCTGGGAGCTCCTACTTGCCCTATCTTATAATAAAAGATCAAGGGGAAATCCAGTGAAATTTAAAACTGGAAAAACATTTTTTTTCCTGCAACATGTAATTAACCAGTGGCACTCACTGCCAGAGGAGATCACTGAGGTTAAGAATTTATGGTTGAAAGAAAGGATTAGATACTTATATGGCACCTTCACAGTTTCATTAGACAGGTTTTTTTGTTTTGTATTTTAAAGTGATATAAACCCTTATGGGATAAGTCAACCGCTCACTGTTATTTAGAGTTATTCCATAATTGTCCACAATGGATTTTTTGGTAACATTTCCTGAAGCATCCAGTACTGGCCACTCCGAGACAGGATACTGGGCTAGTTGGGCTCTTGTGTTAGTCTGTTCTGGCAGTTCCTGTTAATAACATCACTTTGTATAAACAACTCTGTGTGTTTGTCTTATAAGATCCTGAGTGCTATATTATATGTTTGTGCCAAATACAATAGATCTTTCTCTTGACTACTGGGACCTGATCTAGCCACAGAGAAAATGGACTTTTCTAAACTATGTACTTTCTGCAATTGACCCATATTTGGTTGTCTTAAACTTTTTTTCCCAGAAAGGAGGAAAGGAAGGTGTTCTAATTTTAGTGTTAAGTGACTTGTTTGTTTCAGTTACTGTGTCTCTGCCTAGGGATTGATTACACTTCATTTTTAATCTTAAGGGATGCAGTAAAAGAGGTGATAGTTTAATTTCACTTTTCATCTTGAAAACACTGCAAACATTATTCCGTGCAACAGCCTCTGAGGCAGGCTTTGGGAAATACCAGTAACTTCTTTGTGATAATTCTCTCTTCTTCCTCCACAAATCTTATCCTGCTAAGCATCAGTCCTATCCCCTCAGTCTTTTAAAAAATGATATAAACTAAGCTTTATTTACCTTGTCATAGTTATATCTCCTGTCCCTCTCTCTTTCTTGTCTTGGGTTTTTTTAATAGTATCTAATTGTTTTGAACATAGGATAAAAATTAAATGAAGTTATAAAAAAAATATTTTTAGCAATGTAAAGTTAGCATTTAAATGTGAATGTTATTCAAGACTGAATAGTTACAAAAGAAATGAAATTAAACAAAACAATCACATAGAAACTATAAAAGGCATAAATCCACTTAATGACTTTTTCCAACATAGGCAGCCTGCCAAGTCTTCAGGCATCTTGCTTTTCATTATTATCTACTTCGTCTGTATCTTTGTGGTCATTGCCTTCAAATTCATCAGTAGCTCAGTCTTCCTTTTCAACCATCTTGCTTTTTCGTTATTATCTTTTTCTGAATCGGCTTCAACTGCTTCATCTATATCCTTGTCGTCATCTTCAAATTCATCATTATCTCCTTCTTCCTCTTCATCTGATGAATATTGAGTCAACTCTTCCTCTGTCATTTTCTTCTCTAATCTTAAATTATGATGCACAGTCACCAGTGTCCCAGCAGTAGAGGTCTTCAATTGGTTTCTGGTTTTTGACTGGATGACTCCCCAACTATTTTCATTCCCCACATGCAGTAGTATATGGAAGTGTTAAAATAATTTTTGTCCCTGTAGCTAGAATGCAAGATGCAACCTTTTCCACTATGCTGAATGAGCAAGCTGTTTAGATTACACTGCTGGGCTTGCATTCCACATTGTTTTACAACTTGGTGGGATACTTGTTGCTTTATAACTTGCTACTTCCATGAGAATCGTTTGTTCATTTGTGTAGTCTTTAAAAATTGTAATAGCCACTTTGCAGTCACAAGCTGAATCAAATTCATCATCAGAAAGGTCTTGGCCCTGGAAGCATGGATCAAGATTATGAACAGGAGTGATCGCTTGTTTTTCCCATGATACTATTTTATCATCTTTTTCTTCAGCATTTTTAAGTGAACTGTGTTCAGTGTTCTCATAAATGTTCCTTAATGTTCAGGAACTCATTTTTGGCACCAGACAATGTAGAACTGTAATTTTCCATATTTGGGATAGACTGAGCTATGGTTTCAAGCAATGAAATGAATTTAGAATTTTGCATCCAAAAGACAGTCTTGAAGAATGTCTGCTGACTTGGGGGTAACACCCAGCCATCTCTTCTTCAGCAGCAGCTAATAGAAGAGACTTCTTGCATATTTGAAGATTTTAGACATTTAATAGGTACCCATTGAGTATGACAAGGCTTCCTCAGTGTAGATAAAATACTAAGTGATGCAGAAAAATGGCTGCTAGTATTTTTTTTGTTTGTTTTTGAAAAACTTGAAAATGCTCTTCATTTTTGACACGTGATGAAAAAGTTGTCTGGTCTTAATAACCAATGAAAAGCGTCATCATATGGGCATCACATCCAGAATACAGACGATGTGGCTACTCATTTATCAACAAAGCCCAAGTGTATTTCATATTAGCCTTGTTGGTCAGAAGTTAACCCTAAGTTAACAACTTTCCCTGGATCCAGTTGTTAATACACCTCTACCCTGATATAATGCGACCCAAGAACACGAATTCGGATATAATGCGGTAAAGCAGCGCTCCGGGGGGGCGGGGCTGCACGCTCCAGCGGATCAAAGCAAGTTCAATATAACACGGTTTCACTTATAACGCGGTAAGATTTTTTTTTTGACTCCCGAGGACAGCATTGTATCAGAGTAGAGGTATAGTTGTAAACGGGTCAGCAATATATTGGGCTGTGAGGTGATTATGCGTTCCAATGCAAAACCTGAGAAAACACTGGTTGTGAAGTTTTTTATTGTCAAGTTGATATTATCATTGCGAATATTGCTCCGTCCATCAGACACTAGACACATGAGAGTGCCAACTGTTACTACACATCTGCTTTGGCACTCAGACCTCCTACAAGCTACTTCCTACATGGTACTTTAATTAGGCACAATTTATGAAAAAAATCTAGTATATAAGGAATTTTGACTACATGAAATGATGTGTTGCTGTTATAAATTCATCTAGCAAATGTACAGTCAAGTTTGTTTTTCCGGTCATGGGACATTCTATCCAAAAACCTCTTAAAACCAATTTGATGAACATCTGAAGATGTTCCAGGAGTAGGAGTTCTCAATGCTGAAGCAGATGGAGTAGCAAAATTCTTATTAGAAGATTAAGAAATTGAATTGGCTTCACTTTCATTGTCACTCATATCACCACCTTAATTTAAAGAATCCAGGCTTCATGATGATGCTGAGGACGAAAGAGAATGTATAAAAGCAAACAAATTTTGATGCCAACCAATTTTCACTTTTTGCTGTTTCACAGTAGCAGGACATGTCACAAGAATTCAACAAGTGTTTCTCCATTTTGTCATATTCAGAAGAACAGAACTTGCACTTAGCTTTATTAGTTTTTCCATGTTCGTATCTAGTAAAAAAAATTTCCATACAAATGATTTTGCTTCCCCAACTCTGCATAATTTGTCACTGTTAAGGACTCGCTACTTTTGGAATGCTGTTTGTAATACAAGAGATACTTCCTAATCTAATCAACCAGTAGCCATTCAGTTCTGTTTCTAACTGCTGCTGTTCCAAAAGATTCCAACCAATCAAAATGTTTTCAGGCATGTGGCCCCTCCCTCCCAGGATGCTTACTCTCCGAAATCATATGGAGAGTGAGGTGGTCAGTTGGCCTCTCCTCGTTGCAGCAACTACAATGGAACCGTAAGCAGCAGCAGGAGGAGGAACAGAGCAGGAAGGGAGGGATCTATACAGAGATGTGATATGTCAACCCTCATTAGCATGGAAATATTCATATTTTCAGCCAAGTGTGGTCTGGAGGGGCAGTTGTGAAGGGGATTTCTGTTGAGAGGGGAGGAGTGGGGGTTTATTTTACATGGGCATTTAATGTGGGCTGACTGTTTTGCTCCGGTGAGGGAGGTCTGGAGGGTTTATATCTATGATACATTTGTTTAAGGGACAGTGTTAATAGCTGTACATCTTTTTCCCATTTGTGTTGGGGGAACAGGTTTAATGATTGAGCCCGCCTCCGTTCCCATCTGAGTTACTTTTTATGTAGGTCTTGTCAGTTTAGGCTTGTAAGCTTTTGGAGGCAGGGATCGTGTCTTTTTAACTTGGATAATGTATTTTGTGAACTTTCTTGATGGCCTGGTATACAAACAAAGATATAGATACATACCGTGTTTGTTCTAAAAGATTCCAGACAATCAAGATGCTCAACTTTCTATTCACCATTTTACCAACAGGTGGCATTAGCATGTAGTAAAGTGAGTGACCAAGACATTTAAGTAGGCTTGCTAACAAAAGGCACCACAATGCGATTAAAAAAGCTAGCTGCCACCTATCTACGGACATTCTTGATGGAATATTTGACTTGTCAAATAGGCAGTCAGCTGACTGGATTGCCAAGTCTATTTGAAGGTAAATTAGATTTGCATGACAAGATTGCTACTAAGTCTCATGGAGTCTTGTGCTCTTCTTGCTTCCCTGCCCTCACTTTCGGTATGCATCTAAGGTTTTTCCTCTCTCAAAATGTATCCTCGATAGTTGACCTTGAGTAGTTTTCCTGTAATCGGCATCCAAAATTGTGCTCAGCACTCCAGGAGTGCTTGTATCATCCCATTTTGCATGGACCTAATGGTCTCTTCACACTTGTTTTCTCCAGCTATTACTTCAACTTGGTTTTTTTTCCTTTCTCGCTGTCAGGCATTTTGTTGGTGATAGCTTCTGTCCCTGTGGTTTCTAGGAAGTCCTAACTTCCTAATCAATATCTTGCTCAGATACTACAAAGATGAAGGCTATAGAAATGCTTAAAGTAAATTATAGCTTGTAAACATTTAGCACCTTTGGTCTTGTTTAGCTTAATTTTAGTTGCTTGGCATTTTTCTATATTGTGTAAGTTGGTGGAAAAATGTTCTGTGCTCTTGCTTAAAGTGAACTGTTCAAAGCAGTTTACAATCTGAGGGTAGTGTAAATGGCTTAGCACTGGATATCTGCCCCTTCCCTCTCAAATATTATAAACTTACTTCTGCTATAATGTCTACAAAAAATCAGCCAATGTGTGATTACTAGCTTGAGGGAGTGTTGCGGAAATAGTTACGTAATAATTATAACTCAAAACAGTGCATGTATAGATGTGTGTACTTGATCAATTCAGATTGTAAACTCTGTGGACCCAGGATAGTGTCTACCTTTGATTTTGTACAAAATGAGTTATAGCTATAAGCGGTTCTTTGACTATATTGGAAGCAAGAGAGCGACAAAGGAAGGTGCTGGGCCGCTACTTATTGGAGAAGGAGAGCTAGTTACTGAGGATATTAAAAAAGCTGAGGTGTTAAACGCCTATTTTGTTGCAGTCTTCACTAAAAAAGTTAATGGCAGCCAGATACTCCATACAATGAATATTAAGAACAAAGGGGAAGGAATGCAGGCCAAAATAGCGAAAGAACAGGTTAAAGAACATTTAGATAAATAAGATGTATTCAAGTCAGCAGGGTCTGATGAAATTCATCATAGGGTACAATAGGAACTAGCAGATGCAATCTCAGAACTGTTAGCAATTATCTTTGAGAAGTAATGAAGGACAGGTGAGGTCCCAGAAGACTGGAGGAGGGCAAACATAGTATCTGCCTTTAAAAAGGGGAACAAAGAGGACCTGGGGAATTGTAGACTAGCCAGCTGAACATCAGAAGGATACTGGCTCAAATTATTAAATCTGTTTGTAAACATCTTGAGGATAATAGGGTTATAAAGAATAGCTAGCATGGATTTGTCAAAAACAAATCATGCCAAATCAATCTAATTTTCTTCTTTGACTGGGTATTGGCCTATTGGATAACTAACTCCCCCTATTTACATTAATTCTTACGGGAAAATTGGATTTGCATAACATCGTTTGGCTTAAAGTTGCATTTTTCAAAAACATAACTAGGACGTTAAGTGAGGAGTTACTGTATGATAAGGGCTGTTTAAAAAAAAAAAAAGAAAAAAGGCGATCAGTTGTTCTCGATGTCTACTGAAGGTAGTACAAGAAGTAATGAGCTTAATCTGCTGGAAGGGAGGTTTAGGGTTAGGTATTTTTAAAAAACAAACAAACAAAAAACTTTCTAACTCTCAAGGTAGTTAAGCTCCGGAACAGGCTTCCAAGGGAGATTGTCAAACCTGTTCTTAAAAAACTTCCAATGACAGGGATTCCACAAACACTTGTCGGGGGGTGGGTTAGGTTTACTTGGTCCTGCCACAGAGCAGGGGCTGGACTTGATGACTTCTCAAGGTCCCTTCTATCCCTATTTGGCTCAGTAATTTTGCTGCTTTGCACTGGTGGTGGTGGTGTCTTAGATTTCCCTCTGACTGTCTAGCTTTTTTCTCTTTTCAGGACTATAAAGCTGATGAGGACCCAGTATTGTTTCAGTCGGTGAAGACCAAGAGAGGACCTTTGGGGCCTAACTGGAAGGTATTGTGAGCTGACCTTACTGCCTTACAAAGTCTTCATCAGCAGAAAGTAAACATTTGACAGCTCTTGAGGGCCTTGAGGAGTTGGTGGTGGCTTTAGTTAACAATGAGTTGATAGGAATATAGTTTAGTTTCTTTTCCTTTTCAAATCCAGTTAAACAAAGTCAGTGCATTTCTTATGTTAGTGAACAAAGTATACCCAGTCTGTCACTATAACAAAAATACTGTATTAATGTTAAAAATAGACAGTGATTTAACCTTTTGGGATCATAAGGTTAATTACGAAATTGTTATATTGAAAAAAGTACTAACATCTTTGTTATAAATACACAGCTGAATTTCATACTACAATGAATTCCATGTGAATCATTTGTCCTAAAGATACTGTCCGTGGTTTGCCATTTGAAGTAGTTTTAGACTGCAAGAAGCTATAATTGGGAGTAACTTTGTGTGTTTAAATTTGAAGAATCCCTGGTTACATCTGATGAGTAGCTAACTTAATTTTCTCAAAAGAGATCATAAGAACAAGTTCTTACCTTGTATGACCCTTGTTTAATTGTATTTGGAGGGGTGCTGTTGGGAGGCTGATTTATCTGGATGTCATATTTTATAAATACAAACATTTACTACACAAGTTGGTAAGCAGAAAAATATGCTGGTTCACTGAGTTTCCCTGGTTCTGCATCAAAATGATATTAGAAACGTATTAGGGACTGTGGATTCCTTGAGGCAAATTTTCTATACTGGCTGATCAAAGAATCCAACATGCCTCCCAGAGTTTTCGTCTTGGTACCTAACCATCTCTACTGCTACAAAACCTTCCATCACTCAGCTTCCCTCAGCATTGCATGCCCCATTGTCCTTCCTCCTGATCCTTTGTTGTTGTGTATCTCATTTTACATTGCAAGGTTCTGTAGTCTGGGACCTTGCCACCTTTCATGATTGCAAAGCACTATGCATCCTATTATACTATTTAGGGCTATTGCACACTTGAAAAAATGATCCACGCAATTAAAAAAAAAAATAGAATACCATTTATTTAAATATTTGTTGATGTTTTCTAAGTTTTCAAATGTATTGATTTCAATTATAATGCAGAATAGAAAGGGTACAGTGCTCACTTTATCATGAAAGTTGAACTTACAAATGTACCACAAAAAAAAACTGTATTCAAAAATAAAACAATGATCTGGAGAAAGGGGTATAAACAGTGAGGTGGCAAAGTTTGTAGATGATACTAAACTGCTTAAGATAGTTAAGACAAAAGCAGACTGAAGAACTTCAAAAAGATCTCACAAAGCTAAGTGATTGGGCAACAAAATAGCAAATGAAATTTAATGTGGATAAATGTAAAGTAATGCACATTGGAAAAAATAACCCCTGCTAAACATACAATATGATGGGGGCTAATTTAGCTACAACTAATCAGGAAAGATCTTGGAGTCATCGTGGATAGTTCTCTGAAGACGTCAACACAGTGTGCAGCGGCAGTCAAAAAAGCAAACAGGATGTTAGGAATAATTAAAGGGATAGAGAATAAGACGGAGAATATCTTATTGCCCTTATATAAATCCATGTTACGCCCACATCTTGAATATTGCGTACAGATGTGGTCTCCTCATCTCAAAAAAGATACACTGGCATTAGAAAAGGTTCAGAGAAGGGCAACTAAAATGATTAGGGGTTTGGAATGGGTCCCATATGAGGAGAGATTAAAAAGGCTAGGACTTTTCAGCTTGGAAAAGAGGAAACTAAGGGGGGATATGGTAGAGGTATATAAAATCATGAGCGGTGTGGAGACAGTGAATAAGGAAAAGTTATTTACTTGTTCCCATAATACAAGAACTAGGGGCCACCAAATGAAATTAATGGGCAGCAGGTTTAAAACAAATAAGGAAGAAGTTCTTCACACAGTCAACCTGTGGAACTCCTTGCCTGAGGAGGTTGTGAAGGCTAGGACTATAATAGGGTTTAAAAGAGAACTAGATAAATTCATGGGGGTTAAGTCCATTAATGGCTATTAGCCAGGATGGGTAAGGAATGGTGTCCCTAGCCTCTGTTTGTCAGAGGGTGGAGATGGATGGCAGGAGAGCGATAACTTGATTATTACCTGTTACGTTCACACCCTCTGAGGCACCTGGCATTGGCCACTGTTGGTAGACAGGATACTGGGCTGGATGGACCTTTGGTCTGATTCAGTATGGCCATTCTTATGTTCTTAATGTAAAACTTTAGAGCCTACAAGTCCACTTAGTTGTATTCCTTGTTCAGCCAATTGCTCAAACAAACAAGATTGTTTACATTTGCAGGAGATAATGCTGCCTGCTTCTTGTTCACAAAGTCACCCGAAAGTGAGAACAGGTGTTCTCATGGCACTGTTGCAGCTGGCGTTGCAAGTTATTTACATGCCAGATGCACTAAAGATTCATATGTCCTTTCATGCTTCAACCACCATTCTAGAGGGGCATACGTCCATGCTGATGACGGGTTCTGCTCGATAACAATCCAAAGCAGTGCAGACGGACGCATGTTCATTTTCATCATCTGAGTCAGATGCCACCGGTAGAAGGTTGATTTTCTTTTTTGGTGATTTGGGTTCTGAAGTTTCCGCATTGGAGTGTTGCTCTTTGAAAACTTCTAAGAGCATGCTCCGCACCTCATCCTTCTCAGATTTTGGAAGACACTTTCGATTCTTAAACCTTGCGTCGAGTGCTGTAGTCATTTTAGAAATCTCACATTGGTACCTTCTTCGCGTTTTGTCAAGTCTGCAGTGAAAGTGTTCTTAAAATGAACAACATGTGCTGAGTCATCATTCGAGACTACTATAATATGAAATATATGACAGAATGCGGGTAAAATAGAGCCAGAGACATACAATTCTTCTCCCAAGGAGTTCAGTCACCAATTTAATTAACACATTTTTTTAACGAGCATCATCAACGTAGAAGCATGTCTTCTGGAATGGTGGCCAAAGCATGAAGGGGCATATGAATGTTTAGCATATCTGGCATGTAAATACCTTGTAATGCCAGCTACGAAAGTCCTGTGCAAACACTTTATTCTCACTTTCTGGTGACGTAATTAAGAAGTGGGCAGCATTACAATGTAAATGTAAATGTAAACCAACTTGTTTGTCTCAGCGATTGGCTGAACGAGACGTAGGACTGAGTAGACGTGTAGGCTCTAAGATTTTGTATTTTCATTTTTGAGTGCAGTTATGGAACAAAAAAAATCTACATTTGTAAGTTGCACTTTCATGATAGAGATTGCACTTACATTACTTGTATGAGGTGAATTGAAAAATAGTTTCTTTTTTACAGTACAGATATTTGTAATAAAAATATGAAGTGAGCAGTATACACTTTGTATTCTGTGGTGTAATTGAAAAAATAAAAACATCCAAAAATATTTAATAAATTTCAATTGGTATTATTTAACAATGCGATTAAAACTGTGATTAATCGCAATTAATTTCTTGAGTTAATTGTATGAGTTAATTGCGATTAATCGGCAGCCCTAATACTATGTCATTAACAGACTCTTAACTCCCTTGTTGTCCAAAGAAACTTATTCCTTGGACTAACAGGAGCTGAGTAGGAAGAATTTATAAAAATAAGAGGGAAGTGGCCAGTAGGGAAGGAAAAAGTAAGGTGCTGGTAAATGAAAATAAAGAAGGCAACAGTTGAACGAAAGCAAAGCCCAACCTATCTTTGCCCTGTTGTGTATCTGGTACTCCTAACTCATAGTGCTATAGTTCACTGAGACTCCTGCAGCAATAGAGCTGCTTATGCTGGTGCTTAATTTATGAGTTTAGATGAGAGATCATATACCTTGTTTAGGTGTGCATTTGGGTTCTTGAACTCTTGGTTCTGGTACATATACACACTTATCCTTTGGAATACGTGTCTATCATATTTTTCATTATTTAGGAGTCAACCTATCAAGTGGCTTGTGTGCATAGTGATGAGAGAGTGATTTAAAAAGTAACTTGACTCACATTTTTGATTCAAGGCAAAGCCTTCAGGCCTGTGTCTCTCAGTAGTCATGGCTACAGCTATCATAATGGTGGTCTTAAATGCATTAACAAGCTGCTTGTTCACGTGTTTAGTTTAAAAATAAAATCATGCCTGGGTTGATTGAGTTTTAGCTTTTCTCTTAGGTTTATATTGGGAAAGGGTTGTTTTGTAAAGAGAAATATTAAATTCTTTGAAAGCTCTGTTAACATTAGTGTCACCTTTCTGTGTAGACAGGCTTAATTTATTGGCATTATTTTGATGCATAACTTGATAAGTGGTCATCCAAGTAGCATAGTGGCTCCCATGTCTCATTCTTGAGATACAGACTTGCCTTGGAAATCTTCTCACAGAAGCAGAGACTCATCATTCAGCTCCTTCTGCGTTGTATAGTGAGCAAAGTGCTTTACAGTGTTGTCTTTTTTGCCTTCTGAAACATCAGGTTGTGGCTGCCTTACTAGTAGTGGTATTCTGGGCTTGATGGACCAGTAATCTGATCTAGCATGGGTAGCTTCCCATCTTTCCTGGAATAGTTGCTCATCTCAGAAGCTGAGGTCAAGCCCTCTGTGATTAGAATTTGACATCTGGGGGTAGCTTACATCCCCTGAAGCAGCCCTAGAATAGAAGGATAAAAATATATTTCAGCTAGAGGCTGAGCACAGAAGCTCAACCAAGGTGGGTATGGCTTTATAGTAGAGCTATCTTAAGTTTTCAGGTGTTTTGAGGCTTGTGTCCTGTGGTGTTGCATGTCCTGGGTGAGAGTAAGTTCAAATGACAGTGGTTTAAATGAGGTGAGATTTGGGGTGAAACATTGATATGATTTTATATGCTATGGTCTGTGTATGGTATGATGAATTGGCCTCAGCTGAATGAATGTTTCTTGTAGAAATGTATTGCATAATTGTCCCAAGATTTCATTTTAAAGTTTCCTGTCTTTGGTTGCAAATAATCAGAATCTGAAATGAGTGTACTTGAGTCTGCAGACAGCATAAAGTAATAGCTCTGAGCGTTATGAACTGCCCCAAGTTTTAAGTGTAAACCAGGCTTTAAAGAGCTCAAAGGCACAGTAAGGCTAAGTTGCTTTCTTAATGGGAGCTGGTGGCAGTGTCTGTGGCTGTATATGCTGTTTTCCAGCATGGTGAAAGAGTGGATCCCCTGACAGTCAGGTTGTGCAGACCCTGCAAAGGTGCCTGTGTTTGTCTCAATGTTGTTGTAGCAGCTTATTGGCCCAGTAATGAGTGCTTGTCCATGGGACTCCATGGGAGAGGGATTTCAGCAGTTGATGCTCTGTACACTGGTTTGAGGGATTAAAATATTGACACTGGCTGCTTGCTGTTCCCAGGAGGAAAGATATGGTGACTTCAAAAAAAATCAAACTAGCCTTATAGAGTAAACGTGTAACTTGGCAGCAAGGGCTTTCCACTACCATGAATCATGGATGTGGATAGGTGTTCACAGCCAATTAGTGACTTGGATTTGCACAGAAGGATTAGGTGCGTCACCCAAAATTAATTGATTTTGCATCTTAATTTCTCTGTAGCCTCAATAGAATCAAGGGATTAAGATGCCTTTTAGTAAATCAACAATGTACAAAGAAAGTAACTTCTTTGCCTTCAGGTCAAGGAAGAAAAAGTATTGGTGGATGCATTTTCCATTCATTGAGGAAATTGGTGGAACCAGCTACCAGAGAAGAGTAGATTGGGCCTATGGGTTGACTGTGGTTTTTTGTTGTTGTTTTTTTCTGAGCGTGCGGCAAGGCCTCTTTGCAAAAGTTTCCCATGATAACAAGTGTTTATATTAGGGTGACCAGATGTCCTGATTTTGATAGGGATAGTCCCAATTTTGGGGCCTTTTTCTTATATAAGCTCCTATTACCGCCACCCTGTCCCCGTCCCGATTTTTCACATTTGCTGTCTGGTCACCCTAGTTTATATTAACGCAGCTTAACCAGGCTCTAGGAAGTGGACAAAGAGTAGAATCCTCTTGGAGGTCAGCGTGCAGATCTAAGCATCCTGTTCAGCACTCTGGGTATGGCTACACTTGCAACTTCAAAGTGCCGCCGCGGGAGCGCTGTCACTTTTTGGGCTCAGGAGGGTGTTTTTTCACACCCCTGAGGGAGAAAGTTGCAGCGCTGCAAAGCGCCAGTGTAGCCAAGGCCTCAGATTCTACAGTGATGGGCACTGTAGAAAAACCAAAGTGGAAACAATCCTCTGTGTGTGCTTTCCAGTAATCTGTAGTATTCCGTGTCCCAGTGAAACTCAGCAAGAGGTGGAAACATTATTCTGATGTACCGCTATTAGTCTGGAGCAATATCTCCTACCTCCTCCCCCTTTCCTCAAAGAATGCTCATAGCCCACCTTTTAGTATAGAGTTATCTGGAAATTTGATTTAACTGTATTTACTAGTCCAACTACATCTCAGCTGTTTTCAAACAAGAGTGCACAGTGTTCAGTATTACTGATGACATTAAAAAGAATCCCACTCTTCTCTCATAATGTTCAAAGGCACAGTAGTTCCAATGCCCATATCCCTGCATTAATAATTCCTGCAGCAGGCTTTGGTTTTGCACTATAAGACCGTTTGGATTTATCAAGCTTCTTAGAAATGATGAAATATTCATTGAAATAAAAAATATCTACATTCTGATGTAATGGTCTCTCTGTTTGCAGATGGTTTCATGAACTTAATTTAAATATCTTGTGAAAAACATGAAAAGAAATGTTGTGAATTGATATTTGGCTTCCCGTTGAACATTAAATGATTGAGTAATCCTACCTTTGAAGTCAGGAGCATCAAGGGAGTAAGGATTTATTTAGTGCTTGCTCTAGAGATTTTGCTTTAAGTTCTTTTTTTATCTGTAGATTGTTTAAAATATCAAGCAAAAATGGCTTTCTCATCAAGAAGCCACTAGTTTGAATGTTAGAACTATTTCTTTGGAGGTGTCGTGTGTTTTATTTGTAAAGTGTTACCACAGTAAGTGCCTAGCATTTTGATCAGCTAGTCATGGTGCATTTGTGCTACAAAAATAACTGAACACTGGGCCACAACACACTTGCAGTAATCATGTTATAACATGGCCAATGCAGGCAAGAAGAAATCACGTTGAAGAATTATTTCTAGACAAATGCACCACAAAACCAATGGTATACCAGAGATGCATAGATATTGTCATCCTCTGGAGAGACGACCTAAACTCCCTCATAGATTTCCACCACAACTTTAACCACCATCATCCATCCATTAAACTCTAGTCTAGAACACTACCATCCTAGCATCAACATCCTGGACACCACAGGACACCACTGTTTGATGCTAAACAATGTATTCCACCCTGTGACACCTTGAGGCCATGTCTGTAGGTACAGTGCTGCTTCCTCGCAGCTGTACCGAGAGAGCCGTGCTGCTGCAGCACCTCTGGTGAAGATGCTCTCTGCCAACAGAGTTCTCCCAACTGCATAATAAAACCACCTTGTGAGCGGCAGAAGCTGTGTCAGCAGGAGAAGCTCCCCAACTAACTAGCGCTGTGCGCATGAGCTCGTACAACGGTGTAACTTACATCACTCAGGGATGGTTTTTTCACACCCCTGAGTGATATGAGTTATTCCAACATAGGCTTTGTCTACACTACAGCCTAAGTACCTTCCCCAGAACTGAAAAAGAGCTCTGTGTTGCTCAAAAGCTTGTATCTCTCACCTGCAGTAGTTGGTCCAATAAAATATATTACCTCATCCACTTGTCTCTCTAAAAGAAAACCTGATTGAAAAATGGGTTCCTTATCACGGTTATATAGGTATACACCAGAGTTACAACAATTCTGTTATGGGGTTATCACATGTTTTTCTGTCTTCAAAATGGTGACCCGTGTTATATTTTGCATCAAAGATTCCATCCCTTCTAATACATGGGGACTGGTTTACTGAGCTTCAATGAATATTAAGGAATCTCTTGTATAATCAAGTATTTATATTGCATACAAAATACATTCAAATAATGTGACTTAGGTTGCAAAGTCAAGCATTTGGAAGTTAAGTAATGCCAGATTTACAGTTGCCTACACAGCCTTAATTCTTGTCCCTTTATTCATTCAATCTGTGCTTGTTGAGGCTGTGGTACTGTGGAAAAATAGTATGTGATCATGTAATTAAAAGTTCTATCCTAATGCATGCACACAAAAGGGTTAGTTCTGTAATAGACCTGTACCCCTTGAGCCTCAGAGCTAACTGTACTGGCAGACAGCAAGGGAAAGCTGTTATCCCAGAGTGGGGATGGACTGTTACCACATATACTGGTCTATAAGGTTAGGGCACCTGACCTGGCTGATCTTTCTTCCTCCCTTGCTGAGGAGGTGGGGGCTTCCTGCCCCATGTGGTGCCTATGGGGGATTGGTGGGAGGAATGACTTGCTTGAGCCATGTGCTACATCTAAGGGTTCTGAGGTGGGGGGAAAGAGGGTCTGACTGACCATCGGTGGTCCATAGCCTCAGGGTCCTTCCAGACTCCATGCTGCACCTGGACTTCCAAATTGCCTCAATATGCTTAACAATAGACTTGCACCTGGAGCTGAC
Organism: Mauremys reevesii; assembly: GCF_016161935.1. Classification (NCBI taxonomy): domain Eukaryota; kingdom Metazoa; phylum Chordata; order Testudines; family Geoemydidae; genus Mauremys; species Mauremys reevesii. Next base: position 1,070,360 of record NC_052640.1, read on the forward strand.
AGACCATGTCCTTCTTTTGCTTATCCACAGCTTTGTAATGTCTCAGCTATATTTGTTTGCCATTTAAATTCCTGGTGGTGTTCAAAGTGCAGGTCTCTATTCAAAGCCACATGTTGACCAGTGTCATTTCTGAGAGTTGCTACGCTCTAGATGTGGGGCAGGTGATGGCATATCAGAATCTCCTGCATTCCCTTATACATCCTGAATGTTTAGCAGTGACCTACTCAGAGGGATTTTTTCCTATTCTGATCAAAGTAACTGAAACACTTCATCTTGATCAAATTGGGAGAAATAAACCTCTCACCCTCCATTTGCATTCCCATCCCCAATGTTTTCTCTGTACTTCTGCCTTCTGTAACAGTATTTCCATCTCATTACATCATTCTGAGTCTTACAATATTAGCTTTATTTCTTAAAGCTTCACCTTCTAAAAAGTAAGCCTCTAGCCCTCATGGTTGCATAGAAGCTTGAAAACGTCATGCCTAAAGGCTAAAAAATCAGAAGGCAAATAAAAACCCAACATTTTATTATTTCTTAAAATTTCATTATTTTAAGCCAAACTCATGATTTTTGAATGCTGGGGATTGGCTGCTGAAACTATCCTCTTTTTCCCTTTCTTAGTGGTACCTGGGTTGAAGATTTGTGCCGTTTCAGCACATAAAGCAAACATTGCACTTTAAATCTTCTGTTTGTAAACAGAACACGAGTCAATTCTGGATACACTTATTTCCACTTACTACTGATAATCAGAGCCCTGTAGTGAGAAATTAGTGTAGTAAATAAATGCACATAATTCAGCTCTAGTGTGTCCTATAATTTTAAATATCTAGAAAATGTTCAGTAGAAAACCTTTTACTGTCTGCATGAATAATGAACTGTCATATATTAAAAAGAATGTTAGTTTCAAAAATTAATTTTACTCTCGCCTGACATTCCACCTTTAAGTCCTTCTGATGTATTTGCCATAGATCTAAGAAATGAGAACTCGTGGTCTTCATATACTGTCTGCTTCCTATTCTAGCCAAACACACAGCTTTTTGTTTAGTTAAGTTTTGTAGCCCAAATATACATTACTTTCTCTTAGGCCTCTTCTGCATACCATGGCGTAACTTAATATGCATTGTTAAATTAAAAACACGGTTTAGCCTCTTGGATTACATTTAAACCTAGACATATAAAATCTAATGAATCCAACAAAAATAAAACATACGTTAAATAATCTGGAGGCACTTCGCAACTGCTTAGTAGTAAGGAATATCACAATAAAATCAGTTTTGTGATACTCACATTTTTGAGGATTATTCTGATGTAATAGTTCCTTCCAGCTTGCTAATAGTGTTTCAGTGAAATATCTTCAAAGACTTTCGTATTGAAGATGCCTCCACTAATTGTGTTTTTCATGTGATTGTTTCAGAGGGTCTCTAATTCGCATCATGTAAACTAAAAAGTAATTCTTAGTGCAGTGTATTTATATGCAGGGTTTGAGAATTGGCAAGAAGTGCTTCCAAACCTTAAAAACTGTAGGTGAAGAACACTATAAATTATTTTGAGATTAAGGTGTTTGTAAACGTTGCAGTAATCATATGTAGATGAAAAACATTCCTATCAAACAACCTACGTATTAGTCGATTTTAAAAATGGACAGGCATATAGTCAGATGAAGGAGGAGCTAGGCAAAATACTTGCCAAAACTAAAATTGCTTAATTTCCCCGGAAACAATTTTGAATATTTTTCTTAGTTTTTTGTCAAGAAATATAATTTTTATATTTGCATTTTTAATAGCAGATTTTAATTTTAACGTGGAAGGGAGCGACAGAATGGATGCTAGTATTCTTAATAATTTGCCTAAAATAGATGTGCTCTAGCATGAAGTTATCACAAATGCTCACAAGGTTCAAGTACAATTAGAGGGATTTTTGGAAGCAGAATAAATACTGTCAAGCAAGTTAGTTGAACTTCACTTTGCTGTCACTTGTTGAATTGCCCTTATACTCTGGATGTCCAGAAAACAAAGCAAACATAATGTAAGTACGAATAAACTGATTTAAACATGCATTATCTGTCCTAATTAGGATGACTAATTTCAAACCGAACGTACAATTTCAGTTGAAAATGTATTAACTGAAGTATTTGTTGCTTCTCTAAGAAAATAAACTTGGTATGCTGTGACTCAGATGTGTAAGAATAATGGACTTCATAAAAGTTCACCTGTAACTCAGGTTCTATTAACGGACCAAGGCATTTAGGCCAATATATCACTTGTCTTAAAACTGGCATGGGGGTGATTATCTTTCAAATTCTAAAATCTGGATTTAAATCATTAGTCTCTGCTTAACAAATAACCACAAGGTGTTGAGTTCTCCTAATACAGCTATGGTAGAGGGAGCATCAGGTTAACATGAGGCTTTGTAATTATCAGTGATGTATATGCACAAACAAGAAAGTAACCAAATTTCACATTAATGTCAAGGTTTGTTTAAAAGCCTAGCTGAATAAATCAGTGTCCCTGTTAATCAAGGGTGACATTAGTAGGGAAACTTCACTGAATAATACAAATCCCATTTTAAAAAAAAGCTCTTCTTTCTCTCTGAAGCCCCTTTCTGATATGAAGCCTGCCATGGCATGCAAATATGGTTTATAAATCGTTACATAATTTCACCGTACTAAGCAAAGTGTTACTTTGCTTACCGATGTTACTGTTATAAACCTGTGATCATGAAAACTGTGTGGAGTTGAGTAGAACATGTGTAGTTGTGTAATCATGCCTTTTTATATTGCAGAAGCCTTGTAGTCCAATGTGTGTACTTGACTTGTGACACTCTCCTTTTGTTTGTAGGCATTTTTGGTGCTTTAAATTTGTTCTTCAGCTGAAACTGGTCTTTGACTTACTGCTTTTGTGCAGTTATGTGAAAATGTCAAAATAGCCTTTCTGCTTTGCAGTAAAAACTATATTTTTCAGATCAGGACTAGTCAGCTAAAGTGGTGCCCCAGGCTAAAAGCCTCTTTCCTCTTGAAACTCTCTAGAGTTCAGCACCTGATACACTGGACTTCTAAATTAATTAAGCCATCTTAAAACTCCTCTTTCTCAGTGAATTTAACCTAGATCCTGTTTTTAAAACTGGCTTCAATGCAGTTAAAGACCACTAGACGGGGAGTTAGACTTCCTATTCTTCAGGGCCAGTTACTAATAGTAAGAGAAGTGGTCTGCAAACAGCCATCTTCTCAACTTATTTTGCAGAGATCTGAAATAGGGATCTGTGGCCTCAGAGACTGAGTGTTGCAATCCTTGAAGGATTCAGTGTAAGTTGTCTGACAGTAGGTGGCATGTTGGTTAAGAGAACATATTTCTGTTGTGCTCCAGTGACCCGCAGGCTCTACGAACAGAATGAGGAGGGAGAGCACAGTGCAGTAACACAAGCTTTTATTCGCTTTTGAAGAGGCTCTGCACTTTTGGTTTGCAGTTCCAGGCATGTCCAGCTGAGTGGCTTATCTACAGTACCAGCCTTTCTTTTGGGAGCCTGACTGATTTTTCTGGGATCAAGAGGGCAATGTGAAGAGTACTCATGAATTTATTTTTTTGTTAGCCACTCTGTGTTTTTATGCTGTGACAGTGCTGGAGAAGACACTCCTCTGTCCCCACTACAGGCAGCAGAGAAAGCTTCCCAATTAAAGTGCCCCACTCTTAATATGCAGAGGCCATCTCTTGTGTGAGAAGGCTATTATCTCCGTAGCCTTCCAGCCTGTTGTTTCTAAGGCTGCTAGTCAATTAGTGCCATTGTAGCTTTTTTTTTGTGAGGAGCCCGTCTGGCCTACTGGGAGTATCCATGTGGTTCTGGGAACTGGCCACTCATTGGAAATAAACTGCAATTTTTCAATATTTTATTTAAAGCATAAGCAATGTTTGTCAAGCTTGATTGAGACTCAAAGATTGCAGTAGATATGGGATTCTATTTCGATTCCCCAAACCTTATCTCCACGAATAATACTGGTCACCTGTAACTTTAGATTTTTTTTAAGCTAACTAATTTTGTTTCAGCAGAGAATTGCTGTCAGAAGTGTAAATTCAAAATCCAGATTTTCATTGTTAAGCAAGTAGAAAGAAAACAGCATGCAGACTAATCCCATGGGAAAGAAAGAACTCTGCTTTAACTCTCTTCTAATCAGGCCTTGTTAAGTAACTGATATTTTATGATGCAGTGAAATACTGTTACTACTTAATAAACTGCTGCAAGGTAAAACATCACAAATTGCTTTGCTTCTGTCTTGGATGACTATACCTCTGAGACCTAGGGAGGTCTTTCCTCATCTTTAAATTTTTTTAAAATAAGATGCATCTCCTTTTCCTCAGTGTTGACAGGCTAAATCTGGAATCTTGACTAAGTCAGTGTAGTGTTGCATTCTTACACTTGAAAGCAGGATTTATCTGTTGTTCACCTGGTCACAAAACAACTAGTCAGCCACCATAGTGTTTTTAAAAAATACAAAATTATGTGTGTGTTTGGAAAAAATAAATTAATGGACCTATTCGTTACCACCAACAACTTACATACATTTTGATGTAACTAGTGTTACAGATGCTGTGAAGTCACAATAGTAGCTTTCCAATGAAGGTTGTAGGACGGTTTCTTTTATGTCTGTTTTTTTGCCAACCCACCCACTCCCAATTTCTGAAAAAACGTTTTCTGCTTTCGCACAGAATTTCTTACGATGTGTCTTGTCAGAGTATATTTTCATTTTGAAAGTGGGAGTTAATTGGCCAAATTGTTTATGGCACTTTAACAAGTGCTGGTTTAGCACCTTCTGAAATGTCCTAACTTTTTTGTCCACTGGTAACTTGGGAACAACTTAGTGTAAGATCTTCAGTTTTGTCTAGTCCAGAATCCTCAATGAGAGCAAGTAAGCCAGGTGGGAGAGTCCTTGGTCATCAGGTGTTCTCCAGGGGTGTGCGAGCCTCCACAAATGGTCAGCAGACTACAAACTCTGTTCCACCTAATCTGAGCCTTTCATTTAAATGATATTAGCCAAATGTTAGTGTTTTAAGTTTGTAGTGGAGAATTTTAGGAGATACACTGTCTCCATCCAGCTGCACTCACTCGCTACAGCTGGCAGAGGTCCAGTAATTTCCCAACGGCTGCATCTCTTGCTGTGGGGAGGGCAAGTGATGGTGGGCAGCTTTTCAGTCCCCTGGGGGGGACTCTACTCTCCTCATATCCCTGAGTCTGAAACTCTTTCCGTCATTCCTATGAGATGAAGTCTCCGTAGGGCTGATAGCCGCTTGCCAGTACTGCTGGCCATTAAGGAGAATGGGGTGCCCCTGCCTGATTTACTCCTGCAGGCAGAAGTATGAGTATTCATATTTGTACCTACAATTAACTGAGTACAAACAGACATATGCAGATTATGCTAAGAAACTGGACACTGACTGTGGTACCAGTTCCCAGGAAAGGAAGAAGGGTATGACATTTATCTGTGTGCACTGTGGTATGTAGACACAATAGGTGTGAGGTAATGGTATTCTAACAAGCCTACTGCTAAACTGCCTTGGTTCTTGGGTTTTGTTGTTTTCAGTGGATTTTTGTGTTATGAAATGTGGAGAAACTAACTTGGGTTTCAAGTGTAAATGTGGTGTTCCACACATTGTCAAATGGGGTTTAATGTTTAATTGGACATTGTCAGGTCAAATTTGTGAAAAATAAGCTGCTACAAAACCAATAAAAACATTTTACATGAATCTCTTTTCAGTTCAGTGGAAATAGTTTCAACAAATATTCCCTTGTAGTGCGTTAGCTACCCAAACAGTGCAGAATTGTTATACTAATGAAGAACCAGAAAGGGAAAATGATTTGATATTTACTTAACCCAAAACAAAACCCACAACAGTAGTCTATTTTAATTGTCAAGCTAGAATACTCAAAAAGTAACCTATTGGCATAAATCATGACAAGGAAATGTAATTTTAAATTATTTCAGATTTAATTCTAAGACATGTTTATAACAGAGGTAAAGTAGTTTTTTAAATATGGCTTTTAACCTCACAGTTTCTTATTAATCCTTGGCACTCTGCATGTTCAGTCGCAGTACAACCATTGTCTAAGCCTTAAAATGGTGATTTGAAAGAATAATACTAAATGTGTACATCTGAATCATTGTTGTTTGTTCACATTTATAAATTTCCATGCCAACAAGTTTTTATTCAAACACTAACATTAAATGAAGATATTCCCCTCCCCCCCTCAATTCTCCACAAACAGAAAGAGCTAGCAGCTGATGAAGACTGCCCTAAAATGTGTGCTTACAAGTTGGTGACTATCAAATTTAAATGGTGGGGACTACAGAACAAAGTAGAAAACTTTATCCAGAAGGTAAGAGCTGCTTTTTAAATACTCTGCGGCATAGTTTAAAAAAAAAAAGTGAAAAGTTGGTACATTTTTCTTCCATTAAAATTAAATGTTAGCGAAGACATTGATCCATTCAATTTTTCAGCAAATCAAACCATTGACTTCTAAGGTCCCAAAGCTGCAGCCACTTATGGCTTTACTTGACTTCTGTGAGTAGGCGCATTGATTTCATCAGAAGTACTCATGATAGTCAAGTTAAGCACATGTATTTGCAGGATTGGGGCCTAAATGTATATGGCACTTAGGAATGTCCTTTGCTTCCATTATTCTCTCTAGTTTAAAAAAAAAAATCTATGTACGTAAAACATGAGTGCTTTGATGCTTTTCCAGCAGTATGTGCACCAAAAGTCTTGTGAAAGTTTCTTATTTTTGGTTGCTACTAATCCTGTAGTATTCATGCTTTTTTTTTTTTTTTGGTAACATTAAACTGTACAACAGCCACAGAGATTGAGGGATTACAAAGCAAAATGTAACATATACCAATGACTTAGTTAAAAGCTGCACCATACCTGACTGGATAAGTGTCCAGAGGGATCACTCCCAATGTGGTCAAAAAACAAAAATGTATCTTGCGACTTGGAATGTCCTTACGCTGCTACACTAATCAAAAAGTGAAAGACCCAAATGCGGAACAGCAATTACTGCCCGAGAACATAGACATCACTGCTGTCAGCAAAACAAGACATGCAGATGAAGGCCACTTGAGGGAAGAGGGCGGTACTTACACTTTCTTCTGGAAAGGAAAACCAGCAAGCGACAGGCGAATACACGGTGTTGGCTTTGCAATCAAAAACCTTCTAGTCATCCGCCTGACTGAGCTCCCCTTTGACGTCAACAAGCACCTTATGACCCTCCACATCTAATTGGTCAATAAGTCATTTGCCACTATCATCAGTGCATATGCATCAACTTTTGATGCTGAAGAACAGAAAGAATCCTCCTACACTGACCTTGATAAATTTTTGTCAACCATTCCAAAAACAGATAAGATAATCCTCTTAGGGGACTTAAACACAAGAGTTGGCCGAGATTCTAACCTATGGAGTAATACCATTGGGAAGGAAGGAGTGGGCAAGACCAATTCCAATGGCATCCTTCTACTCAGAAATGTGCAGAGTATGATCTTGTGATCACCAACATAATCTTCTGACAAAGCAACAAGTACAAAACAACTTGGCAACACCCCTGCTCAAAACAATGGCACCTTCTAGACTGTCATTGTAAGAACACAGGATCTATGAGATGTCCAAATCACCTTTGTCATGAGAGGTGCAGACGATTGCTGGACTGACCACCACCTGGTAAGGTCAGTCATGTCCATCAGGATTGCACTGAAACATAGAAAGCAATCCCAAATCACACAGATGGCAATACAACAGCCAAAGACTTCAATCGTCAGCGCACCAAGAGAACTTCCAAACATTCCTCAGTGAAAAACTGGCCATATGCACACTTGGAAATGACCACACAAGTGTTGAAGAAGGCTGGGAAGACCTAAAACAACCATCCATGAGGTTTGCGAGGAATCCAGTCCTGATGACAGGGGTAGCAAGACCAATGATTTGACAACAACATTGAGATTACAGTCGTTTTGAAGCAGAAGAGAAAAAGCTTTCTGCAAGTGGCAAAACCAACCACTATCTAGTCAGAAGCAGAGCTCTTTCCATCTACTCAAAGCTGAAGTTTAAAGGAGGATCCGAGAAATCAAAAACGAATGGTGGGAAGGACAGAGCAAAGCAAAAGAAATCCAAACATTTACTGACAGACATAATATGGAGAGCTTTTTTTGAGACACAAAAACCCTGTACGAACCAAGCTCATGTGGCCTCACACCTCTGAGATACGAAGATGGTAGTGCCCTTCTTAAAGATAATGAATCCATCAAAGAGCACTGGAAGGAACATGACCAAAAGCTTCTAAATCGAGAATCAACTGTGACGACACCATTGACTCCATCCCTCAGCACCCAATCTGGGAAACACTTGTCAACCCACCAGCACCTGAGTAGGTCTGCAAAGCAATTAAACAAATTAAGAACAATAAAGCACCCAGGCCCTGATGGCAAACCAGCTGAAGTACTGAAAGTGGGGGAAGAAACACCGACTAACAAGCTTCACTTGCTGCTCCTCAAAATCTGGCGCATCAAAGAAATCCCTGGTGACTTATGTAATGCGAATATAGTCACCATTTTCAAAAAGGGAGACGGCCGACTGGCAGCTATAGAGGCATTGCCCTCCTCTCCGTCACTGGGAAGTTTCTTGCTAGAATCTTACTGAATCACCTGCTCCCTCTTGCAAAGGAAGTACTTCCGGAGTCCCGGTGTGGCTTCAGACCATCACGAGGTACAACAGACATGATTTTCGCAGCCAGGCAGATCCAGGAAAAATGTCAAGAACCACACTAGGAACTGTATATGGCCTTTATTGATCTGACCAAAGCCTTCGACTCTGTCAGCCGTGAGGCTCTATGGAAAATCATGTCAAAGTTTGTCTGCCCAAGCAAATTTATCATTGTAAGATTTCTTCATGGCCAGATGACTGCCTCCATCCTGTGTAGTGGCTCTACCTCTGAGCCCTTTGTCATCCGACCTGGCACCCACCCTTCTCTTCATTTTCTTAGCCGCTATGAAAACATTAATCCAAGACCGTCTACCCCAGGGCATTGGCATCATATGTCGAACTGACAGCAACCTATTCAACCTCCCTCATCTCCGTGCCAGAACTAAAGTAGTATCAGCAACAATAACCGAACTTCAGTACACAGATGATTGTGCTATAGCTGCATACTCAGAGGATCTTTAAACAGCCCTTAATGACTTCTCTGAAGCTTACAGAAGCCTACGGCTAACTCTGAACATCGGCAAAACAAAAGTTCTCCACCAGCCAGTCCCCGGTCAATCATCAGATCCAGCAAGGAAGATCTATATCAACAAAGAACTGGAAAACATAGAATACTGTGCCTATCTTGACAGCCATCTCTCACATAGGGCAGATATAGACGTCAAGATTCAGCACAGAATTCGCTGTGTCAGCCTTGCGTTTGGCAGACTGTCTTGTCAGGTGTTAAACAATCACAACATCGAAACACATACTAGACTGTTTATAAAGCGGTTGTAATCCCAAATCTCCTCTACGGCTGTGAGACTTGGATGACGTACAGAAAACACCTGGAAAAACCTCAAACACCAGGATTTTCTTCGGAAGATTCTCAACATAAAGTAGGAGGATCATCACACTAATATCAGTGTCCTCACAGAGGCCAACATCTTCAGCGTTGAGGCCCTGATTATCCAGCACCAGCTGAGGTGGAGCGGGCACTGTGTGCGCATGCCTGATGTACGCTTACCAAAACTGCTGTACCCCCAACTCACCAAAGGAGAGAGGAAACGGGGAGGCCAAAAGAAACCCTTTAAAGACACCTTTAAGATAAACATCAAGAGAGATGGCATCGACACCACATACTGAGAGACAGCAGCCCAGGATAGGGATAACTGGTGAAGACTTGACAGAGGGAACATCCATTTTTTAGGAAAATCGCCTTGCCTTGGTCGTAGGAAGACTCCAGAAAAGAAAGGAAAGACAACTGTCATGCAGCAATCACAGCCCAACCCTGTCTTCCAACACCACCTGCAGTGTCTGCTAACGAGCCTGTGGCTCAAGAATCGGGCTCCTCAGTCACCAAAGGACCCATGAAAAATAAAATCTATGAAAGAGATCATCCTCGACCTTGAGGGATCACAGAGAGCTAGTTTTGTCACACTTTGCAATGTTTACTTCCTCTTGTTACCTGAAGCTGTTCTGAGTGAATTCTGGGAAAGCAGCATGCATTGAGATCATAGCACTAATCTACGGCTTTCTTGCCTGTAGGGTATGACCAGCATATGAGTTTGTATCATTGATATGAGAACACTATCTTACTTTTTCAACTTGAAAGCTCTCACAGCACTACAAACTGTACAGGAATTGCTACAGCCACTTTTGAATTAGACAATTACAGCTCTTTAACAGAGCAATACTACAGATGGTATAGGACTGGCAGAAATGCAATATCCAAAAGAAATTGCCAGGTACTTTAAATATAGTAGACAGATGGAAATACCCAAACTGGAACTGGTCAGGACATAGAGGCTAACCCCTTTAACTCCTAACTAAAGGTGCCAAGGAATCCTTAATTTGACTTGCATGTGCACGGTTATGTCTCTTAAAGATGCACTTTGCAGCAGCCAATTGTTCCATGCACCATATCAGGACATAATTCAGTTCTAATACGAGGGGGACAGAGAGGAGGCTGGGAGTGTAAGTGTGCCACCTACTGAATTCCCAGTGCCATTTTTTTCTTCACCTCATTTTACCACAGATGTTTTTATTACTGAGCTTGTACAGTAGCTGTGGGTTTTTTAAAAGTGGATTCTGTCCCTTATGTAGCTCATGCATTAGTGTTCTTGTGTGGTATGTATATTCTGTCTAGGATCAGATTCAGTGGAGTAAATGTATTTTGGAGAATGCATCCACAACCTTTACAAGTAGCAAAATTGCCAAACATTTTTTCTAGGAAATTTTTTTTACAAAGTGCATTTCATTTTCCTTGTTGAGAGGCAGAGAAGAGATGTAAAATCTTTTTAACTTAAACCCCAGAGTCTGGGGAGGCTGGATAGTGCCATTGTGAAATAAAGAGCATTAGACTATATAGCTGCAACGTCCTTTAGAATTTAACTCAATTCTCCTTTGGACATTTATTGATAAATCATGAGCATATTTTCTAATGTTGCTTTGTCTCCTTAAAGCAAGAAAAGAGGATATTTACCAACTTCCATCGCCAGCTGTTTTGTTGGATTGACAAGTGGATTGATCTGACTATGGAAGACATCAGGAGAATGGAGGATGAAACCCAACGAGAGCTGGAAGCGGTAAGAATGTTTTGAAGCTGTTTATAAATGTACACTCTATGGTAGTTGGGGCTGTATAAGAATCGGAGGCTACATAAATTGCTTGTGTCCATCCCGCCAACTCTGTGTGCTATGGGATAACGTGATAAATGTTATGCTCTTCACTGGATCTCCTCCACAGAGCCATGCTCGTGGAGCTTCTGCATACCATGCTGCAAAGAGCCAGGAGTTGTTGAAATGTAAATGTTTCTGGTAAGTATCCCATGTCTTGAATGCCTGCACTGAGCATCTCTTTCCACTTGTATTATATACCTAGTGCACGCAATCCCACAGCTCCCTTTTCACCACTTGTCAGTCGGACCTTGGAGCTGTCACCTCACTTCTGCATCGTAAGTGTCTTGTTTTGTTTAGTTTTCAAGCTGTAATTAGTTGATTATTTTCCCCTTCAAACATGTCTTGAAGTGAGTGTGTGCCTCACACGAGGGCAGTTGGACTTGTCTTGATAAGCATGATAGACATTGAGAAACTCCTTTCTGAAAAAAATCTGTCAGAGAATTAACAAGCACTTGGTGTTGCAGCCTTCTGTGTCTTAGAGGCTATGAATGGTCATCGTCTGACCTGTCTGTATGGTCCCAGAGGTATCTGAAAGGAAGCTCATCCTTCAAGCAGTTTTCTCCCTTTTCTCTCAGATGCTGAGGAACTAGCTAGGAAAGGACCTTTCTGCTGCAAAGTCATTTTTCAGGCTGTGGTTCTCCCACTATGAGCATTTCTCTGTGAATTCTGAGTCTCACTCTGATTTTTTTAGCATCTGCCAAAGCTACAGTTTGAACTTTGTAAGGTGTTTGCTGACCGCCTTATTGCCCAGCACCCATTTGGATTGCGGTCTCTCCTAGCACTCTGGTTCTGCTCAAATATGCAGAGTAATGAGCTGTAAGACTTCAACGCATTCGGGCTGCCAGAGACCCTGAAATAGTTTGGCTTTCTTGCCACAGACCCAGTATTGCTATTAATACCAGTTCTTCTCCAGTACAAACTGTTGCTCAGGTCAAGCAGACCTGCTTTGCTATTGATATGAACACCACCTCTGACTCCCCCATCCCCAGAGCTACCCTGGGCAAGTCTGGCTAGATCAGCCTTATACACTGCCGGTTGCATTGTGGGGAAATGGTTTTGAGGAGGAATAGAGATGCTTCTGCTCATCCCCATGAGCCCAACAAACCTTCCTAACCTGGGAGTTTGGACCGGCTCTGCTCTGGAGGCTGGAGAGGTTGTAGGAATCCGTCTTTTAGCACAGGAGTCCCTGAGATCAGCTTTGATCAGTTCTTAGTAAAAGGCCAGATATCCTTCACTCTGCTCACTCTTACAAGACACTTGATTCTTGGACCATTGGATGGGCACACTGTCTTGTATGTCTTAGCCATATAGAATGCCAAGTACAGTACGTGACCACATGATGCTGAGAAATGTCTGTCTGTGTCAAAATATTCTCTCTTTTGGATAAACTACAGATCATTGGTTTCAGAATGGCCAATTACATTGCCCCAATTGACCAAGGGTTTTCAGATCACAGAATTGGGTATTGCCTTGATTACCTTTAGTAGTTAAGTGCTTGCTGTATTCCTGAGCCGTCTTAGATGCCAGATCTTCCTTTAAGAGTTAGCACTAGTATAATACAGGATGACTGGAATTTCCTACTCAGACCTGTAGATGGCAACAAACCCAACCACCTTAAGGACAAAATATGGAGAGACTGTCAGACAGCCACAGCCAGAGGCAGTTTCCAAAGGCCACATGCTTAATATTTATACTGCTTAGTGTATTTTTCACTCCATTCATCTGATGAAGGGGGTTCTAGCCCATGAAAGCTTATGCCCAAATAAATTTGTTAGTCTCTAAGGTGCCACAAGGACACCTCGTTATGCCCAACAATGGCTCTCAGCAATAAGCTTTTTTTCAAGCACAATTTCACAATCATGATGGCTCAGAAGCATTATGTATGGTTACTCAGACAATGTTCAACTGTGTATTTGCAATATGAGAGATCTGTTTTGCCTTTGAGGGCCAAAATGCCCCATTTACTGACCCTGTAGAGGGAGTGGGTGGAAGAAATGTATTTGTCTGTTTACTCCGGTTCTAAATGCCTTCCCATATTTCCTAACTTTTAAGCCAAGGGAAAATAAATTGGCTGGCTGTTTTATCAACACAGCTGGATGTGAAATGTCCTTCCTCGTCAAGTAAGGCAGAAGAAGGGGGGGCTGCTTTGGCAGATCCCAGAAACTCTTTTTGGAATAAGATGGATATCTCCCTCCCCTTAGGAACACTTTTGCCTAGATGCCAATATGAAAGTGGATGCTTGTTATGGTAGGACATCTCTACATTAATTATTTCCAAAAGAAATCATTTCTGAATTTCCCCTTGTACTCCCACTTTATCCCAGACTGACGAGTTTGGGAAACTGTTCCATCAGTAGGGATCTGTGAAAGAGGAAAAGTGGTTTCCTATCTTTAAGGAGTTCATCAGAAGGGTTGTCTTTTATTTTATTTTTCTTAACAACCTCAGTTCCTGATCTGGTATGGGCCAGACATCATCCAGTTTCTCTGGGAAAGAGGAAAATATAGTATGAGGTGTGCACACCGCAGGTATGTGTAGGACAAGCCTCAGAGATCATGGAAAACTTCCCTAAACCTTCCCCTTGTTGTGTCTGCATGGACTGTAGATGCTTGTCTTTGTGGAGGAGGCTACCTGTTGATAGATATCTCATAGGTGAGTATCTGCTTTTTTGACTTTGCAAAAGTGATCTCAAAGATCAAATGTTCAGATTCACAAATATTTCACATAAATAGAATGTGTTCCCTGATCTTTTACTTCCAGAAGTACATGCTAGTTTGTGAAGATTTTCCTCTAACTGGGAATAAAAGAACATGGGCTAAAGAGAAATTACCAGTAACTTTTCTGTTTGTGTTCACTGCCATGTAACTACTTACATTCTGTCACTCTACTAGCAAATACTTCAATCCCTAAAATATTTGCTGTACATTAGCTCTTATCTGCCATACTGAAGTTAAACCTGGTTTTCTTGTTTTCAGGATATAACTTTTAACCTCGTCTTTTTTTAAGGATTGTGTCTGTCTGTCCTGGAAACTGGCTTTTACTTCCCCCTTCATTCTTTGCAGAATAAAGCAGATGGTTTTGTCTCTCTAGATTTAGTAGATTTAAAGCTCCTCACGATAACTTATTACATCACTTTTTTTTCAAATGTGTTCTCTGGTGACTGTTTAAAAAACATGTGGTCTTGTAGCTGGAATATCTTATTGTGAGCCACATAGAAAGGGTTGGCTCCTGCTGTTTTAAATACTCTTACTGCTCTTTCTTTACTAACATAATAGAGGTATCTGCAGGCACCTACAAAACACATTCCAAGAAGATTTTTATGATGGGGGTATCCTCTTGAGGGGCAATAACCTAATGGTAGAGTGTAACCACACATTGGGTCACCCACGATATAAGTTGAACATTCCTTTTAATTTTATCCCAAAAGAATTTCTGCTCTCCACATGCCACATTTAACTAGCCACTTGCTGAAATATTGTGGCAAATGGTAGTTTTCACTAAAACTCAGATACTTCAAGGCTGACACTTACTATTATGGGCTTGGACACCAGAGAGAAGGGTGCTCAGTGATGAGATGCTCAGCATGATAGGAATGTCCTTGCACTTCCAGCCCTGAGCAGTATTCAGCCTCCCTGGTGATATAGTCCAGGAGCTCACTGGTGTCTGCAGTTTTATGTTGTTATAAAGAAACAATTGCAGGAAGCAGCCCAGTGTCTAATTGGGTTGGCAGTTTTGCATTTTCTTGTGTTGCTTTCTGTTACTATTTGCTTTCTTTAAAATCTTTTACTTTTCTTTACTTCATTAGATTCTCTGCTAGATTTTCTTGGTTCTCCAGTTCCTCATCTGGTTGTGTTTTCATTTTGTCAGTCTTTGTTTCCTTTACTATCCATTGTTTGCTGCTTCCTGGATGCCTTTTCTCATCCCTCTTCAGTGGGTTTCTAGTCTTGCCTCACATCCTGTTCACAATTTTTCTGCACTTACCTCTATTTTGCTCTTCTGTACAATTGCTCTCCTTATGTGATCTGACCCTGTGGACACCCAGAGCACTTCTGCCATATTAAACCCTCTCCATCAGCTGACTGCTGGACAGTGTGGATCCTAATCAGAGCATAAGAAGGAAGCAGCTTGAAACTGCCAAAACTGTGCTCCCTCAGCCCTGAGAAACAGGAGAAGTGCTGTATGCTTCAAGCAGTTTGGTATAGGCTTCAGATGGCCCTTAGGAACTGAGAGGCTGCCTCCCTTTACAGCAGCTGTACATTGCTCACTCTGACTTTCCTGTCCTACAGAGTGCCCCTTCCACCTAGCCTCCTCACACCTTCAGCTGGACCTGGGACTGGCTCTGAGCCATTTAGTTCTCTCCTAATAACCTCATGACAGGTTCTTTATTTGATAGCTTACAGTTTTATTTTACATTTAGATGCGTAAGAAGGGTTCCGTTCGAGGCACAGTGGCTGCTGACGTCTAGAGGAATCCTCTGTAGGTTCAGAGGCAAAATCAAGCTGTGTAAGTGAATTCCTGGGAGAAAAAGGAGGAATCCTTTCTGGTGATGGGCGTTACTGGTGGAACAACTATTCTAAAGCGGTGCAGCCAGATTCCTTTCTTGGGACTGAACCCCTGCTGCTCCCCCTGCTTTGACAAAATCAACAGCAGGACAACAGCCCCATGGCTAGGATTCATTTGAGAGCTTCAGCATGCTTTTAGCATCATGATGGGCTCTGGGCACATGCTCAGTTCAGTCAGTAGGATGCTATAATCGTGGCACAAGCTAGCTATCACATCATACTTTATGCTTGTCTGGTGCAGAAGCTCAAAGTGCAGGCTCTACAGTTTGTCTCCTGATGTGTGCTTTGGCTTCAGGACACTTAGGCTCCAAAGCCTGCAAGAGGCTTCCTGGACAAAGTGACATTTTGCTGCTGTATTAGACCCTCTTTGTGGTTAAAGAAAATATAACTGCATTTAGAAAACCTGTACAGTCGAAATGGGTGTGTGGAGGGGACGCCAATCTATTTCCCAGTTCAAGAAAAAAAAATTCCCTAAAATGCTGCCGCCAGGGACTAATTTCCTCAGAAGTCCAAACCTTTATATTCACACCCAGTACCTTTTAATGTTCATGTTTCCTGCTCTGAGCATTTTCTCACATGCCTTTAATGGTGGATCCTGTATCTGCAGCTAACTTCAAATCCCAGCGATCCAGCGTATGGGAGTGCTTTTTGATGTCTGAGTTGCTGTTCTAATCACAAGACTGATAGCCAATCTAAAAGAGTCCCTAGAAAACTTGAACTGATACAATATGATCCAACTCAATGCTGGTGAAGGTTTGACTGCACTGCACTAACTATTTTTCTTAGAGAATTAGTAAAATCTGCATTTTTAGAGTTTAATTTTACTTTAACTGTTAGCACTTATTGTATCTTTTGTTTTTTCTGCAGCTACGTAATCAAGGCCAAGTGAGAGGAACAAGTGCTGCCAATGATGAATGATGATGGATCTGACCTGTCCCTTGCTGTGTTAATACACAGATGTGTGTGTGGATGCATGATTATCTGTATATAATTATATATACATACACGCATACTGAGGGCTGTTACAGTTTCTCCAGGGTACTATACCCATCTTCAGCAAAGATACAAAGAAAACTGCTTTCATTATAAATATCTGAAGCAAATACAAATTGACTGAGTAGTGTCATTTAAAGGATAAATTGACTGCAGAATTATGCTAACTGGTATGTTTCCTGAATGTCAGTACTGGACCAATTTATTCTCTACCTTTGTTTTATTCCCCTCTTGAATCACTCTGCTATAATTTGCCTATCTCATTATAAGCCAACAAATTCAGATAAAGTAATTTTAAATTTTGTGTTTTCCCTATGTGATTTTGGAATAGGAACTATGAATGTATTTATACCTATTTATTTCTGGATTGTCATCTAAGTCAAATGAGAAGATTTTTTTTCCTCTTTGTGAGAATTGGAAGACTTTTGCTGTTGAATGAGGAATACAATAATGGCCCAACTTTTACCCATCTTGCTGAAAGAAATTACCTGTTTTATTGGAGTTTTGTACATTGAAATTCAAATGTTTTCTTCATTAAAAATTGGCAAAATTAAGGAAAAAGGCTTGTGATTTATAACAGTTTGAACCGAACAATTTTCCAGGAGGCTTTCAGACAAAATAACTGACAATACCGGTATTGAGCCTTTAAAGTATCTTTTAGGCTGTGTAGTTTAATTGAAGGTGTAGCACTTCCCTAGAATAACACTGATTTCTGAAATTATTTTTTTTCAAAGTTTTCATTTGGAAACTATGCAAATGGTCTCAATTTCACACAGATTGCGCAATGGAATATAACGGTGACTTTTAGCTCTTTTCATGTTGAAAATTCACTTTTAAAAAAGATGTTCACTTTCAGATATGATGAAAGTTTAAATTGTAGCATCTGATGCTTCTCTGATTTATTAGAAGTAGACATAAAAGGAAAGATGGTATAATAAAGGCCTTTTTTAGATAGTTCTCAAATAGTAAGTTGTCTTCATGATTTTTTTAAAGAAAAATATTCCAATTGAAGCATATCATAGATTTATTATCAAAATGCTTGTTAAATCAGGAACAACTTATTTTTAGGACCACTAGTTAGGTAAGGTTTCCTCCCAGAAGCCTCTGTAGGGTGAGGTTTGCTGAAGGATCTCTGTCTAGTTTTTCAACCCCACACCCACACCAGACACTTGGGAATAATTGCTTATTTAATTAGCTGATAGCGGGAGTGATTCGTCTTCCTTTACAGTCAGTGGCAAAACTCTCATTGACTTCAAGGGGAGCAGATCAGGCTTTGAATATGACTAGCCCACCTAGTCCATCACCTGCAATGACGGTCAGACAAGTGGACATGGATTTTTTGTATGTCTGTACTGTATTATTGCCTCACTATCTTCCATGCTACAAGGTCAGTCTTTGGTTAGTCCTTTCTCGCCTAGCAATGAAAATAGATGTCTATTCTCTGTACCAGCAGAAGATTGGTTTTGTAAAAACTTTTAAACCATGTTTATACAACTTGCTACAAGGAGGGTTTTTGCAAATTTGTGAAACTAAGGGCTCAGTTCTCTTTTCAGTGCAGGAATGTAACTCCTACTCTCACCAATGGGAGCTAGAATACATTCCAAGGAGGGAAAGGAACCCCTATCGTTTTCATGGGTTTTTTGTTTTGTTTTGTTTTTTTTTGGACTAGCTATGAAAATTTGAGGGAACTTTGTAGTGAATGTAAATGTTTAGTTTACTTTGGCAGTCTCTGATGTGAACTACAGTAAAACAGTCAATGAAATGTAATTAAATAAATTTGATCATAAAATATCCTTTGTGTTGTGTCTTGGGTATCATCAATGTCACTTTGTGGATTTCTCATATTGCCATTTTAATTCTCTTGATCCGTGGAAACTCTGTATGAGATGGTTAAAAATCTGATGCTCTTCAGTCATTTAAGCTGAAAAAGAAAAAAAAAATTCGAATACCAATGGAAAGCCTTGAAATACTTGGAATCCGAACTGAGTAATATAAATATTTAGGTGAAATCTTATTGATAGTTGTGGAGTGTACTGTTCAACTGATTGTGTTGCTGCAGTGCTGTATTTTGTGTGTTCTGTTGATAACTGATCGGTTTTTGGTGTTCACCTTAGGAATTATTTGTCTGGAAACAGTGGCACAGTCTGCAGTAGAAAATGAGCTATGTGTTTGGATCGTGATGTTCAACATTGTTTCCTCCATCTCCCCAAGGAACCCCTCAAAGTAACTAGAACAGTTTGGTCACTGATGTGGACAGGGCCGAAATTTCTTCAACCTCAGTACAGAAAGCATGATCATCTCCCTCCTAGCAGTTTAGTCGTGTTTTCTGCAAGTTATTGCAGTAGCATTCAAAGGTCCGCTGAGGATCCTATAGTGCTAAGCATTTGTGCAGATGCAAAGGAAGGAAGCGTCCATGCCCGGAAGAGCTTATGCTTTTGTTGCATCTTGTTTCAAATGACATTTTAATGGACAATACTTGGCAGGTTCCTGTGGGCACGCTAGCAGGAGTGACTGTGCAGGAGGGATTTCAAGGAAAAGGGTAGTGACTTCCCCAAGTTCAGGCAGAATGTTCCACATGCGAGGAGTGGCATGGAGTAAATGAACATGCTTTGGAAGACGCAGACGAGTAGATAGCTGAGACTGACATTGATTGTTGTTTCTCTCTCATATCAAACTGTCAAATTATAGCTATGCAGGGCTGGGGGAAGCAGCCCTACTCCTACATCAGACACAGCATTAATGGAGGCCTGGGTTGGTTTGGTTTTGCAAAAGCTCTTCCAAGACTGATACCCCATCAGGACTGGCATGGGAATATGGCTACACAGGGATAAAAAACCTGCCGCTGGCCCAGGTCAGCTGACTCAGGCTCATGGTGCTTGGGCTCTGGGGCTGAAAAATCGCTGTGTAGACATTCAGGTTTGGGCTGCAAGGGGGGAGAGGCCCAGAGCTCAGGCTCTAGCCTAAGCCCAAATATCTACACAGTGACTCTTAGCCCCACGAGCCTGTCAGCTGACCCAGACCAGCTGCAGCATTGCCATGGTTCTGTTATCCCCATGTAGACATATCCTTAAAGTCCATCTAAAGCATGCAGTAGAAGGTAGCCAGTTCATGCTAAGGACAGTGCATTGTATTGCCACATCTTTTGACCTGTGGCTGCTAGCAGTGTTCTAGCGAATTCTGTGCTAATACATGACACCAGAAATATTGTGGAGGCAGGAAAGCATGACCACTGTGGTCATGGTAATAGCACTGTGCTCAGAGGAGCTGCTAATTCACGTGGGTTTTAGGGCAGGGATAGTCATGAGAATATTCCAATGCATGTTTCAGCGCCTGTCATGGGGGCAGTAGTGTTGTGGGGTGATATGCCAGCTGACAAAAAGCTGCCCATGACTTTTTATTTCTAGAACATGCTTGTCTAGAATTGGAAGTGTGTGCATAAAGACTGAAATAATACAGACTAATCAGCTCCCTGCTCCCTGCCCTGCTCTGACAGACGCCTCAGTAAGTGGATGAGCCTTTGACCCTGCCACGAAGGGCAGCTCTGGGCTCTGCTAGCCCAAAGGGAAATCAAATTTTAGTGCTAAGGGCCTTGTCCGATGAACTCTGTGCCGCTGTTGTTTAAATCTAGGGCTATTGGATTGGGCATTTTGGTGAGTCTCTGCTGTTGCAAAATTGTGGGGGAGGTGGTGTCTCGGGTAGATTGAACCCAAACTAGGCAAGTCTTGTATAGATTAATCAGCAGCTTCAGCTTGCACTGGGGAAGTAACAGAAAACCAGTAGAACCTTTGGCCTACTGCGGGGATCGGCAACCTTTGGCACTTGGCCTGCCAGGAAAATCCGCTGGTGGGCTGGGACGGTTTGTTTACCTACAGCATGCACAGGTTTGGCCAATTGCAGCTCCCACTGGTGGTGGTTTGCCATTCCAAGCCAATGGGGGCCGCAGGAAGCGGCAGCCAGCACATCCCTCGTCCCACACCGTTTCCCACCACCCCCATTGACCTGAAACGGTGAACCATGGCCAGTGGGAGCTGCGATCAGCCGAACCTGCGGACTCTCCAGGTAAAGAAACTGTCCCAGCCTGACAGCGGATTTCCCTAATGGGCCACATGCCAAAGGTTGCTGATCCCTGGCCTAGTGGTTGTTAAATTTACACTGTGAGTGGTTCTGTTCAACGGGTGTCAGCTATGATCTGTGCTAGCTGGAGACTGAGTTATTTCCAGGAAAAGCCTCACATAGTAGGTATAGAAGGAAGTGACGATGGGTAATGTTGGCCAGACCTGCATTGGCAAGTTGAACACAATCCTCCAAATGCAGGTGGGAAAAGGTGTTTAGGATGCGAAGAGCAGTCATGCCCAGAAACTCTGCCTGATGGGTGAACCTCTGTACCCATGATGTGAGCAGCATGTACTATTTAAACAGGCAGGTACTACCCCCTGTTTCCCTCTGTCTTTCATGTTGCCTGCCATGGGCACCTCTGCCTTGCCTGGACTGAGCATCATCTTGCTTTGATCCAAGCCCAGTCTCCACCTGGTCAGAGTCCATCCAATCAAAGAACCCTGTGCAGTGAGAAATATTCAACTCTGCTTCACAAGGCTGTTCCCAGCAGAGCACGTCCATGGGTTTGAGACTTTGTGGGCAATATGGTGGAGGAAAGTCTCCATCTTCGGCCAAGTTCAGGCTCCCAATATTGTGTGAGACAATGTGTTAGACTCTGAGCACATTTTAAACTCTGCTTCGTACGCAGGGTCTGTAGAGATGCTATCTTTAGTCTTACGTGGTATTTCAATAGTATCTTGCTGTTCTAGTGGCAAAATGTCTCTCATTGTTATATCAGCTGGCCAGAAAAGACAGAAGTTGGGTTTTAGTCTCTTAGAACCCAATGTTTTGAGGGATAAAAAGCCTAGAAAAAATGTTTGTGCAAATACTCATGAATAAGTAAAATGAGTTCCAATAGGATCTGGTGAGAGCTGCTGAATTGCAGAGGTCAGTGAAAATTCACACCTGTAAAGGTTTTAATGTGTTGTGATAGTGAAATAACACATGTGGCTTCCCTGTTTGCCTTTAATGCATTCTGATACTGCCTACGAATCAGTCAGAAGCAGAACTTCCCTGTGCAGCAAGTCGAGGCAGGACTCAGAAGGGGAACAGGAAGAGTGACTTTGTGTTTATTAATATATTTGCTGATCAAAAGCTTTGCCTGTGGGCATCCCATTGAAGCCAGATCCCTGCCCTCCCAAACTGACCCCACAACCTCAGCTTTCTCTCTGTAGAGCAGTTCTGGTAACTTTTCATGGAGTGCCAGTTGTCTTAATGCATGTTCTGCTCTGACTAGTGTGTGACTGATGGTTTCTGCTTATCTAGGAGGCACACAACACTGTGTTCTTTTGCTTGGTTTTGATTATTTCCAGTGTTTAGAAATAATGCAAGAAAAAGGAACAAAGTGCCCATGTGTGGGGCTCCGAGTGACACCCAGGCATAAGGGAAGTGCAGCAGAATCTTTACAGGAAGAGGATTTTGTTCAGTCAGTAAGTTGGTAAGATACAGAGAAGCTTAGAAGCTGTGGCTACTTGAACATGTAAGGTGTCTTTTGAGGTGCAGTCCCTAAAATACCAAATAATTGACTCATTCCTATTTTTTCCTTCTGTTTGCTTTCTCTCATGTTACTGTTTTCCAGTGTTACTTTATGGTGTCATTGAGCACCCAGCATTTGCACTGCACGTTGGTCTTGTCTGTCCATAAGAACGGTCAAACTGGGTCAGACCAAAGGTCCATCTGGCCCAGTGTCCTGTCTTCTGACAGTGGCCAATGCCAGGTGCCCCAGAGGGAATGAACAGAACAGGGAATCAAGTGATCCATCCTCTCAACTTTTAGCCTACATATTCCCACTGCCGCTATCACCAGTGCTTCTAACAATGAAAGGGATAATGTCACCAGCTTTACCACCAGATCATCTCAGCCTTATCTGAGCCAGGTTAGACTACACAACAAATAACGTGGTGATCATTGGTGCCCTTTCTCTGTTAGCACCACCAGGGAGCGGCACATGTGGCCATAGTCTGGAAAGAGATTAGTGTAGGTGCAGCCATAACAGCAGTTGCCCTTACCTCAGTTCACCTGCATATTGACCCAGGCTCTGTGGTGGAGCTGAGGGTGGATGTCTCATAAGAAATTTAGCATGTTATTAAAACAAAGCATTGTTCCAGCGAGGCTGACACGACCAGTGTTTGCCTGTAAAATAGTAGGTGACTTTCAGAGTGAGAACAAACCTTGTGCGGCCAACAATGAAATCAAAGGGGAACTGTCTAGATATCAGAGGCTGCCCCTGCTCCCAGCCCCACCCCAGTGGCTGTAGGTGTTTGGAACAGCACCAAATTAACAGTGTTGTCATAGCCCAGCTGGAACAAGGAAAGTTCAGCCTTGGGCTGATTTTATTCTGTTTGCAGCAGTTCGTCTATCAGCAAGAATGAAATTTATATAACCTGAAAACAAGTCAAATGGCTACTTGCAGAATACAGTGCAAGCTGCGTGTAAAGACCATCCTTCTTCCATCGCATGGGACAAGTGCTTGCATCTAAGGCACTATTCCAAAGGCTGAAGAACACTGGCCCAGGAGGGTTACGGGCTGCTTAACATTCCCCTGGTGCTGCGGATGCTGGCTTTGGAAATCGTAGCCTCTGTTCTCTGCCTGAGAGTTCAGTGCCTCTAGATGCAAAGTGTGATGCTTTCCAGGGCTGTAAGACACCTTGCTCTCACCTGCCCTTAGCATGAGGGATCCTTGTCTGTGCCTGCCCAGAGTTCAGCTCCTTGACGCTACTAATTGCAGGCAGCACAAGGACTCCCCTCTCAGCTCACTCAACCTGCAGAGGGCCAGTGGAGCCTAACAGGCACGCTTCAGTCCTGCAGCCTTCTGCATGTGCCCCCGTACGGCTTGTCTCCACTAACTGGGGGATCGAGGCCCAGCGATACATCCACGGGGTCGATTTAGCGCATCTAGTGAAGACCTGCTAAATCAACTGCTGATCGCTCGCCCATTGACTCCGGTTCTTCACCGGAACAAGAAGCGTAAGGTAAGTCGACAGTTTCTCCCGTTGACCCAGAGCGGTGTAGACACTGCAAAAGGTTGACCTAAGCTCCTCGGCTTAGGTCAGGGGGGTTCGGGTGCTGTGCTGCCCCCTGCCCACAGGTGCAGCTCCCATTGGCCAGAGCAGGGGGACAAACGTGTGCCTAGCAGGTGGCTGTTGAGGGGTCGTGGCGTGCGCCTCTGCCCGCTGCTGCCCGCTGTGGCTAGGCTCGAGCTGAGGTACATGCTCTGCAGTGAACCGTGGTCTGTCACCCCGTTGCCGGCACCCAGGAGTGCTGGGAATGGGGCAGCACCTGCTTCCCCCCTCACTGCATCCCTCCCTGTCCCCCACACCTCCCCATCCTAGCCCTGTATACCTTACAGTGCTCTCCCGCCCATCCTCTCCACCTCCCAGAGCCGCCACCCCCACAACCCTGCACCCCATTCACCTCTAGACACTGCTGCACTCCCATTATGTCCCTATACACCCCTGTGCCCCCCCACATATTCATGCACCTGTAGCCTTCTGTCTTCCCCTGCATCCCCATCCACCCTGCTCTCCGTCCTTGGCCTCTTTCCACACACACACACACACACACACACACCTCTTTTCTCCTCCAGCCCACCCTCCCTTCGCAGCTGGGTGTGTCTGTAGGCAAGTGTGTGCATGCATTGCATGTGTGTAAGACTGTGTTTTTGTATAGGGAGGTGCATGTATTGCCACGTGTGTATAACTGAATAAAATGTGCAGCCTAAGTCTTTTTCCTTTTGCTGGCACAAAATTGACATAACATATTTCTTCGTTTCATAACAAGTTTTTAAAAGAGAAGGGAACTCTAAAAGAAATGTATTATTTATTTAAAAGTTAATGTTGTTGACTAGTAATTGCAGAAGAGCCGATGTATCATACATTCCTCCCCACCTCTCTCTAGCTACATTATAAACTTTGTTGCAGACCCTCTGTTTGTGTATGTCCAGCACCTACCACCCTGCAGCCCTGATCTTAGTTGGAGTCTCTAGGCACTAAACAACTGTAACAATAAATAATGTGGAAGTGTGTGTGTTAATGCATGCTAGATGTGTACACACGTGTATTCATGTGTACGTCTGAATGTAGATGTGGGAGTCCGTTTCTACAGATTTCTTTTTATAGCTGTCTGGATGGTGCATTTCTGTGGTTGTGCTCTGGATTTGTGTCTGGACTTCAGGAGTGGACTTTAATGGACCCATTGCAGCTGTGATGTGTGGTCCTAATTCCACATATAAAATTACAATAACTTTAGTGAACAAAAACCATGGAGCTGGTTAAGAAAAATGGGAAGAGAGGAGGGAAAGAATCATGAAAACCCTTGTGAAATTTAATTTTTTTTTAAATTACCCTTTTTGATTATTTTGCTGCCAGCTCTAGTGTCCTGTAACAAAAAAAACCTGAATTTAGCATAATACATCTGTCAAAACAATAAATATGCCTGTTTGGGCCTTGCAGTGAAAATGAGCATGAGAGTGAGGATTGGGGAGAGCAAGCGACAGGAGTGGATGGAGTGAGCGGGAGGCGGGGCCTCAGGAAGGGGTGTGGCAGGGGCAGGGCCTCAGGAAGGGGTGGGGCAGTGGGTGCCGCTACTGTGTTCGGGTTTTCTGGAATTAGAAAGTTGTCAACCATAAGCTAGTTCACTGTCAGCTCACTTCCTAAGTGAAAGACGCCAGGGCATCCCTTTGCAACCCCAGATATATCCAGACAGGCTTTCTGATCTTTATTCACAAACCAGACACCCTCTGACTGGGTGTTCCTTCCTGTAGATTTTTGCCATCTCTTGTTCATTTCTTAATCTTGATTAACTGGTGGCTTAGTATGCAGATAGGAATCCATTGTGCAGTATACAATACTCAATTTGCATGTAACCTGACAGACAGAGGAGTGTGTCTGATCTGTTAGTTACCTGGTGACCAGCTTTAATTCAGACCATAAGAACAGAATTTCCAGTATAAGTCTCTAGCTCCTTATCTTTACATATATTGCCCTGGTTATGACGACCAGTAGGTTAGTCAGTAGAGATCTCACAGGCCACCCTTTAATGAATTATCATGCAAGTAACTGACCCAGAGGATCCCTGTAAAACTCTATGCATCCCCTGAGCCCTCAGCCAGTTGGTATCAGGAGGTTCCTGGGTGTGTCAAACATCAGCACCATGGTCTCATTCAGGTGCACAGTCCTGAGGTTTTCTTACGGCAATCAGTGAGAATTATTGGGAGGAAGGCATCAGCTTGCATTGTCTGTCTTTAGAGCTGTCTCTCTAAGTAATATTCCTCTTTCTTGCATGTCTTAGAAGCTGATCCTGCAAGACTTGCGTAAAAATAAACTTATATGCATGGGTAGCTCCATTAAAGTAAATGGGACCACTCGCATGCATGAGCATTGGTGCGGTTGGGTCCATAACATGTGAATAGTGTTTGCCGCCGGAAGTTTTTTCTATAAATGTGTCTACAGCAGTAGAGAATTCCATGCAGTTCTGCGGGCTCCTCTTGCAGCACTGGTGTGAATCTTAATCTCTGTAGAGAGATTTTTGGCCTGCTAATGATGCATAATATCTGTTATAAATTGTAACTTGTATGGTTCATTTTGGTAAGTGCAAAATTGGATTTTTTTTTACTACACTCTGCCTGTTTAGTTTCCAGATGGCATACCTACATGAAGTAATGGGAGTGCAACATCGTTTTGTTATAATGAATATGTAAACCTAATATTTATTCACTGCAATGGACTGCTGTGAATGATATTTTAGCAGCAACCTTTTAAGTATATTACTTGACTGTACAAATGTGTGTTTCTAAAAGGGAACTGCAAAGATTTTTTTTTTAATTGCATGTTCCCCTATTTTTTCTGCTTTGACACAGAGACCCTGAAAAGCTTTTCAGAAGAGTTTGCAGGGTTTTTTTATTTTAGCATTTCTTATAAACAAAGTCTGAGTCCCCTCTGGTTTTTTCTGGGGTAGCCCCTGGTGGGTGCTCATTCTGTAAAGCCATCGCAACACTGGTGAACCTCAACACATTTCCCAGTATTATTAGTACTAGTTTAGCTTCCCCTCCAGGAGCAACACTGGAACCTGTGGTGCAGAGTTGTCTCTGGGCCTGTCAGACACTCAGGCTAGCAGCAGCCTTAGCAGGTTCTGCGGCACCACAGACAGGGCTCTGGATTCTGGTGATGTCGCTATTTTTCCAGTTTTCCAGTCACCACAGTCAGAACACTTCTCTCTCGTAATGACGTGTGTGTGTATAGACTATCCTAGCACCACAGTATCTGAGCGTAACACTGACAAAGCGGGCAGGATCGAACAGAGGACCTCTGGAGCGTAGTGCACGAGCCTCTACCCCATGAGCTAAAAGCCACCTGGCTCCTAGCTAAAGCTGCAGAGCAGACTCATTTTCTCTCTCTCTAAGTAGTCTCGGTGCCACTAGATGGGACAGAACCCCACAGCCAAGTAGGTATGTGGGTTACATAAGCATTTTTCACATGTCTAAAACTAGAAATACCCCTCCCTCCTCACCCTGTGGGAGCAATAGCTTACCTAGTTTACGAGATCGCTTTTCCCTTTTTCTTCTCTCTCACACACACACACACACTCTCTCTCAGTGACCAAAAGAGGTTTGCATTCTGTTCTGAAGGGGGCAGGGGAATCTCAATCTCCTGAGGGAAAGAGTCACACATGCTTGCTTGGGGGGGAGGGATAGCTCAGTGGTTTGACCATTGGTCTGCTAAACCCAGGGTTGTGAGTTCAATCCTTGAGGGGGGCCACCTAGGGATCTGGGGCAAAAATTGGTCCTGCAAGTGAAGGCAGGGGGCTGGACTCGATGACCTTTCAAGGTCCCTTCCAGCTCTAGGAGATTGGTATATCTCCAATTATTACCTTTTTTATTACCTGTGATCTGCAGAGCACTGTCAGGTCATGTGGGATGGCCTTCTTCCATGACCCCCTCTTTTTTCCAGATGCTAAACTGCACTGGAAGAAACGGAAAAGGCGTCAATACTTTCCCAATGTTACTCTTCCATCTTGGCAACTGCTGTAGGTGCCCCGGGGATGTATGCAGTGGCCACCAGGAGGAAAGGTGTCCATGGGTAACAGGATTCCAAAATGAGGACACTGGGCGGTGGGGGGAGGGTACCTTTGGTGGGGGCACTCAGTGTCGGTCCCTGTCACAGCAGCTGGTGCCAGGCCTGGATGCAGCGACAGCTGTCAGCACAGGCAGGTGGGACCCCCCGCCCCAGGGCTGGGAGTTAGGAGCTGGGTGACAGGATCTGGCAGCTGCGGATGCAGGGGAGGAGCCAGTTGGAAAGCAGACCAATTGGGGCTCTTTCTGAGCTGCAGCCTCTGCTCTGCAAAACCCTCGGACATTGTCTGTTGTTTGAAAAATCCCCACGGACAGAGGACGGAGGCTCAAAAAAAATTGGCTTTGTCCAGGAAAACCTGGATGCGTGGTAACCCTGTCCAAGGGACAAGGTCTCCATTCAGATGTGGCCCACGCTGGCAGGTGTTTGGGAACCCTGAGGTAGCTGCTAGTATCCGGCTGGATCACAGAGTGCAGCATTGTACTGGATGCATTTATTTTTGAGGATGATGATTTGAATATGTAATAACTGAAATCCAGAATCCATGCCAGCAGCTGTTTCAGTGTATAAAGGGTTAAGGTTCTTGATCAAAGAACTGCAGGCTCTGCCCCTCTGAGCAGGAGTCAGCCCGAGCCAGCCCTCAGTGTGAACAAGCGC
The DNA here is from genome assembly GCF_016161935.1 of Mauremys reevesii. Classification (NCBI taxonomy): domain Eukaryota; kingdom Metazoa; phylum Chordata; order Testudines; family Geoemydidae; genus Mauremys; species Mauremys reevesii. The sequence continues at coordinate 1,099,129 of NC_052640.1, forward strand.
ACAGGAGGAAACCAGCTGAGGTCTTATTTTTAACAGGAGCTTGCAAAGCTGCCGGCTGTGAGCTCTTCCTGTTCTCAGCCCTGACATGGGGCCCTGGGGGCTGGGAACCTGTGGGGAGGGGCTGGGGTGTGAAATACAGGTTGCCAAATTCAAAACAAGTAAGGAAACTACTTAGCACTTAATAAACCATCAGGAGAAAACAACCCCCAACAAGATAATGTTCACAAGCTGTGTGAGCAAACAGCCCTTAGGTCCAGCAAGCTAGTGCTGCTGTCACTAATGCTCCAGAATTAATAAGCTAGTGCTTAGCATGGGAGAACCAAGGGGCTAATGAGATCTTCTGTGGCAATTGCAGAAGTTATTACTGGCCTGTCTGCTATCCTTCATCATCAAAGTTCTACAGCCTCTTGAAATGAGACCATAGGAAATGTTAGCCAGCCTCCCATCTGTGGGCCAGAGGTGATTTAATACCTTTATGTACTGGTGCTTTTAATTAAAACTCTAATTGTATCTAGCATTATCAATGAGGTTTATATTGCAACTCATTTCATGAAGAGAGCAGGAGTTTATAGTAAGCTGCCCTAACAGGATATGCTTGTCTTAACAGCTACCCCCATGGGTGCCCCCATGGCAATCTCTCTCTCTCTCTCTCTGCTTCTGAATGCAACCACAATGCAGTCTCAGGATTTGTAAAGGAAAGGGTGGTGTTGGGGAGTCCTGAGTAGAGAGGACAAAGTGAGTTGCTAGTGGCATGGGAGACTGCAAGGTTCTCTCCTGTCCTTTCCGAGAACTTTCCTGCATGTTGAGTGAGCTGCTGCCCTTTGTCATACAATTATGGTGACCTTTGTTTTTGTGTGTCTATGATTCATAGGTGAACCTAGCATTTTCACAACAGATAAAATGTGCTAAGCAAAGAACAGGCTGCTGTCCTGAAGAGCTCTCTCAAATGGATATTATATGACAAAGAACGATCTGGGTTCATCCCATTTAGCCAGACATAGGACTATATGCCACTTGTTGCACCAAGGCAGAGAAGTGCAGGCACTACGAGGCCTGTCTCTATGCTGACTTCCCTGGCCCAGCTCCACTGATGGTAGCAGCAAATGGGCGCATCATACATTTTGCAACAAGGCACCACTGAGCGGGTTCCTGCTGTTTCAGGCGTTACCCGCACCGGTGTGCACTGTCTGGAGCTGCAGGGCAACATAAGAAAATTAATAAGAATGTGTTCAGCTGAGGGAGTGGTTACAATATCGAAGGAATAACTAGCCATAATGTAGGTAGCATGTGCTTACTGAAGTTAAATGTGCCTCTGCACAGTCCTTCGACACTGGAGAGCTGGTGGTGAGCTCCACTGCACAATACCAGCAATGAGAAGTGGAGAGAACATTGCGCCCCATTAATGTCTCATTGTGCATGGTACGCGACAAGCCCATGACACGTGATGAGCATGTGTGGCAGAAGTGTGTGAGTGAGACTGACTGCAGTTTGTCACCGGTAAGGGAAATGCTGCTCTCCTGCTATGCAGAAGGCCAGGCTTCAGAGGGAATGGCCTGGGGAAGGTATCTGCAGGGAGTAGCCTGGCGTGTGTGCACAGCTGTGGGAATGGGGGTCAGCAGTCTGGCACACAGCAAGGAGGGAACTGAAAGGTGGGGCTGAGGTTCTGTGCTGCCTGAGTTGGAGCTTTCTATTTTGAAAAGATTTTCCTGTTTCACAAGCTGCTGCGCCTGCCCGCATGCTGGAGAGGAGCTGGCCGAGCAGCAGCAAAGGAAGCAGAGGGGTTGCTGCCCCAAGGGAGGTCTGGGTCACTGTTTTTCACAGAAGATTCCTCCGTAAAGCTGAGACTCCTGACTTTGCAGGCAACTTGCTACGAAGGTCTCCGTTTGGTAACGAGGGGCCTGGGCTTAGCGCTGGAGTTGAAGGTTGTCTCTGAGGCTGGGGAGAAGGAGCAGCAACAAATCAGGCCAGTAATGTTTTATACCAACGTCTGAGCATGCCACGGCCACTGCTCTCGTTCAGGGGCGGCTCTAGCCATTTCGCCGCCCCAAGCACGGCGGCACGCCGCGGGGGGCGCTCTGCCGGTCGCCGGTCCCGCATGCCTGCGGATGCTCCACCGAAGCTGCGGGACCAGCGGACCCTCCACAGGCACGCCCTGCGGGAGGTCCACCGGAGCCGCCTGCCGCCCTCCCGGCAACCGGCAGAGCGCCCCCCGCGGCATGCCGCCCCAAGCACGCGCTTGGCGTGCTGGGGCCTGGAGCCGCCCCATCTCTCGTTGTCCTCATTCTGCTTCGGCTAGTGGCCTCTCGGGTCCCTTCTCTGCACTAGTGCAGCCGTCATTCTCTGTGCCTCCAGCATGGCCCCATTTATGAACCTTGGCTTGAAGCTAAACAGGGCCTATCTTTTAATCTCTCCCTCCATCTGACTTTCCCTCTGGCAGCTAACGAGTCTTGTTGCCATTCTCTGAAGCCCCCCAGTTTCTGTTCTCTCCTTTCTGGGATAGGACAGCCAGACGTGCACATGCACGGTTAATAGCAAGGTGGTAGCATGTTCTGGGGCCGGGCTGCCCCCAGCCTTTCAGCCGCACCTTAGCAGAGTGTCTCATGGCTCCCTGGGCTCCTCTCGTTCATGACTGCACACACCACTTCCCTTCCCATTTGTAATCGTCCTTGGGCAACCACAGCCCTTGCTGAGGGTGACCAGGCATCTAGTTTTTGTCCGGGACACCCGGTGGGCGGTGCTGCGGGGCTAAGGCAGGCTAGTCCCTACCTGTCCCGGCACCGCTCTGTGCCCTGGAAGTGGCCGGCAGGTCCGGCTCCTAGGCAGGGAGGGACCACAGGGCTCTGCAAGCTGCCCCTGTCCCGGGCACCAACTCCGTGCTCCTATTGGCTGGAAACTGCGGGCAATGGGAGGGGGCGGTGCCTGTGGGCGAGAGCAGCGCACAGACCCTCCTGGCCGCCCCCGCCTAGGAGCCAGACCAGCTGGCTGCTTCTGAGGTGCAGCGCGGTGTCAGGACAGACAAGGGGCCTGCCTTAGCCCCACTGCGCTACTGACCGGGAGCCGCTCGAGGTAAGCCCAGGCCCCACCCTTCTGCCCCAGCCCAGACCCCCCTCCTGTGCCCCAAACCCCTCATCCCTGGCCCCAGCCCAGAGCCCGCACCCAAACAGCCTGCCGCAGTCCCCTCCCGCACTCCGAATCCTTCGGCCATACCCTCCAGCCTGGAGCCCCCCTGCACCCCAAACCCCTCAGCTGAAGCCTGCACCCCAACTCCCTGCCCCAGCCCAGAGCCCCTTCCCACACCCTGAACCCCTCATTTATGGCCCGCAACCCTAGCTGGAGCCCTCACCCCCTCCTGCATGCCAACTCCCTTCCCCAGCTCGGGGCCTCCTCCCGCACCCTGAACCTCACATTTATGACCCCAGATGGAGCCCTCACACCCCTGCCCCAGCCCAGAGCCCATACCTCCTCCTGCACCCCAACCCCCTGCTGTAGCCCCCTCCTGCACGCCGAATCCCTTGGCCGGAGCCCTCACCCCCTCCTGTACCCCAACTCCCTGCCCCACCCCAGAGCCCCTTCCTGCACTCTGAACCCCTCATTTATGGCCCCACCCCAGATCCCACACTCCCAGATGGAGCCCTCATCCCCTCCTGCACCCCAACCCCCTACCCCAGCCCAGTGAAAGTGAGTGAGGGTGGGGGAGAGCAAGCCACTGAGGGAGGGGGGAATGTAGTGAGTGGAGGTGGGGCCCCAGGAAGGGGCGGGGTTAGGGTGTTCAGTTTTGTGATTAGAAAGTTGGCAACCCTAGCCTTGCGAAGGCTTATTAGCACAGTAGTTGGTCGATTTTTTAGGTTGTTTAATGTGATTTTTCAGTGGCCACAAGGTGAGTCAGACCAGGGACCTAATCACTGCGTGGAGGAGTCCTGCAGAAGGGCTCCACTCAGCTCTCCTCCATGCTGCCTCTGAATTACATTTTAAAGAAGATTCATTACCGGAGTGGTTTAAACCTATTCCCGGTAGTTAAAGCTGGAGGCAGCGCTAACAAAAGGCCAAGGACAGAGGTGTCATTCTGTACAAGTGGCAGCAGTTTTCTGTGAAGTTCCGAGCAGCGGCCGTGCTCACCGGATCTTGGTGTCTACGCAAGGGACGTCAGGAAAGCCCTGGGAGAAAGGGCTGGTTCTTACAGCAGCGGTTCCCAGACACCGCGCAATGCCAGACCTGGGCCTCCAGCCTCCATCTACCTCCCTCAGGGCCTGATTCAACAAAGCACTTAAGCATGAGCTTAGGCCCCCATTGATGTAAATGAGACTTAAAAACAGCCTGCAGGAGAAACATCTTCTTCAAGTGTTTGCATGTGTCCATGATGCTTTAGGTGGGTCCGCTCCTTGTGCGTCAGGACACAGAGTTTTCCCTAGGGGTGGCCCCACCCAGCATCAAGCTCCTTCTATTGTGAAGGGACAATGTAAAGGGCAGAGTCGCCCCCACCCCGCTTTAGTTCCTTCTCATCGTGTGGGGTCCAATATTTAGTGTCCCTTGTGAACGGCTCACCTAGTGGTACCATTCATCCCCAATGCTCAAAACCCTTATTTTTATTTTCACTTTTTGTTTGCTTTAATTTTCTTTAATTTATTTTGGTCTTGTTTTGTTTTTTTCACTTAACAGGGCCTCAGGGTTCAAGCCATTTGTGGGCTGCAGAAAGCCGTCGGTGATCCTCATTGGCGCTGTCTCGGGTGCCTGGGTGAGGGTCACTCTGGGGGTGAGTGTTCCATTTGTTGTTGCTTCGAGACCAGGACAGAGGAGCTGAGGGAGGTGCCTGGAGGTGGCCCAGAGGCTGGTGTTCGAACCCCTTGGCCGTTGAAGGGCAGTTCCTCAGCGATGCCTCCCCGAAGGGCTCCCTCAGCCTTCCCAGCAAAGCAGAGATCTCCATCACCAGGACCAGGGCTCTAGACCTTCTGAACCGTCCCCACCTCAGAAACACAAGAAAAAATTGGTCTCCAGTTCCTTGAAGTCCAGAGTCTGGGACTCCTCCGCAGAAGGCCAGTCTGGCTCTGAATGCAGAGCATGCCCTTCAGCTCACCACTCCCTGGCACCGGCTCGTCCAGACAGCCCCGAGCTATCAGTATCGATGCCCTCACAGGAGCCGTCAAGACAAGCTACAGAGCAGTTGTCCTGAATGTTTGCGGGTCAACAGCCCATGTCCGTCCCAACCACACTGTGGGCCTATGCAGGGCCAGAGACTTGCTGAGCTTGTCTGTACCACGCTCCCCCCATGCAGAACCCTTGTACGGGGTTGGTACGGCAACCAGAGCTCTCAGCTCTGGAGCGCACTACTCACTACTCAGCCCTGGTACCCGTTCCTGCCTGGTCTTTGGGCCGGTACTGGTTCATCCATGCTGCCTCTGCCAGCAGCTGGGAAACCCTCTATGCCTCCTCTGGCACTGAGTGTCTCACTTCCGCATCACTGACTCCTCCTCAGACTCTCGGGAAGCCCAGTACCAGGAGTCTAGCGCTTCCTCCCGTTCCTGTTCCCACACTTGGTGTGGTTCCAAGAGGGTGTCTGCTAGAGCCTGGGATGCTGGGGCCAGACATGCCTGGGGCCTGCTACCAAAACACCCCCAGGATACTGCCAGCATCCAGATCTACTTCAGCGCTTCCTGACACAAGTCAGTCTTCTGCCAGGGAGCCTTCTTCTGCAGGTGCCAATCAACCTTTGAGCCCTCAAGCCCAGGACTTACTCAGCCTGTCCTGAAGCCACAACCCATCCTCGTACTACACGAGCAGCTTAGGGAGATTTCTCCCTTGCCTCCACTGCAGCCATCCTCCTCCTTCCCACCTCCTCCTCCACACCAGATGACTGGGGGGGCGGGTGGTACCTGGAGTTCCACAGGCGAAGAGCAGCCTCCTTGGAGCAAGTGGAAGAGAATATCCCTAAACTCATTGACATTCTCCATCCCACCATGTCAGGGTGACGCTGCCTGTGAATGAGACCATTATGCAGCTAGCCAAAACCATCTGGCAAAGTCTTTCCTCCATTCCACTGATTGCTAAGAGAATAGAACAAAAACTATCAGGTTCCATCTCAAGGGCTTGAGAAGTTTGTTTACACCTGACACCTGGGTCGTTAGTGGTAGCTACAGTGAATGAGAAGAGTAGACGGGAGAGCTAAGGCTACCCCTGAGGACAAAACCACCAAGAGACTTGACCTTTTTGTAAGAAAGCTTCATTCTGCAGCAGTTCTGCATGGCCAATCCTGAATCCTGTCATTGACCCATTGGCTCATACATGTTACCCCAGCAGCAAAGGCAGCCTTTCCTCTACCACTATATGTGGTTTTCAACAAGGCTCAGGTGCAGCTGAGATCACATCTCCAAGTTCCTTCTGAAAGTGGTTTCTAACTTCCATCCGAATCAATTTACCTGCCAGTGGTCTTCCCGCAACTGCTTTTACATAGGGATGAGTGAAAACTCCACCCCTCAACATCGGTTGAGCCATTAGCTTTTTACCTCAGTAGGACTAAGGCCTTTTGAGTTTTGTCCCAGCTGTTTACCCTGTACACACAATGTACCAGGGCTCATCCAGTCACCACTCAGCCTCTCAAAATGGATCATGAGCTGCATTACCATGCCTTCCGCTGCCCCAGGGGTAACACTGCTTGACAGACTCATGACATGCTCCAACAGAGTGCTATTGACCCCAGCAGCATTTGTGACCCATGTCCCTGTTATGGACACCGGCAGAGCAGTAGCGTGGTCCTCCATCCATGCTTTCACCAGACGTTACTCTCTGTGCAGGCTGGAGAGGATGCAGATGTAGGCAAGGCGGTCCTTACAGTCCCTCTTCCCATGAGAAAATGCTGGTGTGCCGGAGAGGGAGTTCTAAACTGGCCAGAATGAGGTGAGTGACGTTGGTTTCTTAGCTTCTTAAACTTTCTCAGCATAGTCCAAAAGGTTGACAGTTTTCAAGGTCACACTACAAGGTTGTCTTTTTAAAGATGTCAGTTTTTCCATTAAATACATTCCAGATTTTCTGGAACCAATTGCTTATTTTAGGCTGATGTCTAGAATTTCAGTTTGCTGCTAGTTCTGTAACAGAAAGTGAGTGAGTTTAGGAGAGGCATGAATGGGGTTATTCTCTGTAAATTAGAGGGCCTTTTTTGCTTCCCAGCCTGGTGGAGAATCTGCTACAGTTAGATATGTTGAAAGAGATTCCTCCAGTAATTTAACTGTTGGTAATTACCCAGTGAGAGACAGTTTTATGCCAGCAAGAACCAAATTTTAGGCAATCCATGTGAAACACTCACCTCAATATCAGATAGAAGTAAAGGATTTTGTATTGGGTTCCATAGAAGCTGTGGAAATAGAAAGATTTTAGTCTTGTGTAACAGGGTGAAAATCTACAAAGCAAAATCTTTGCTTCATAAGGTGTTGGGGAAGGATTTTTTTTCCCTCCTCCATCATACTAGAATTAGAATTCCAGCCCCTTTCCATTAGGCCTGTTTTTTTACAATTAACAGGTTTATTTAAATTGAGTTAACTTCAGTTGTGATCATCCCCATTAATGTTCCAATTCCACAATGATTTCAACAAGTGAGTTTGGTGACAGGAAACAATGAATTGTACGTGACCATTCATGGTAAACAAAATTGGTTTTATAATTGTGAAGTTTGCACCAGACACTGAGTTCTGTACAATCAGGTCACATCGTAGGTGTGTCTCCTGTCAAAACAGCTCAAGATTTAATTGTTCAGTCCTTGCAGTAAACTGCTTGTGACCAAGAATTCTTCTTTTTAAAAAAAAAAACAATTACTCGGTGAACAACAAATTGGGACTCATGTTACATTTGCAAACAGAGGTGAAATTCTACCAACAAATTAGCTGTCAATTATTTGCAGGCCTTGTTCCTGACTACGGCTGCTTCTGAAGCTGTGGGTAATACCAGTATAAAATGTTACCTTGTGTGCAGTTTCTGCTTTCTAGGTTGCTGGTAGATTTGTAGGTTTTAACATCTCAGGGCACTGCTGTTAACTGCCTGCATCCACCAGTGGAAGAGAAGAATTAATATTGTTCCTGTCACTTGAAACCTTTGTGGTTGTAGCAGCTGAACTTGTGACCCCAGCAGGCTGGCCTGGCACCACGTGTGTCAGGAAGTACACAGTGTGCTGGATAGGCAGATAAAGTTATTTGGGGGCCCTCATGATGTACATGAGTTTCCTTCTCTTTGCATCGCATCCCACAACTATTGAACAGTGCTGCCTTACAGCCTTGTTCTTACTTCATCTCTAACCATGCTTGACAGACACATTTTAACATCTCAACCTCTGCTAGTAGAGTTGGAGTAAATAAGAGTTTCACGTTAAATATTGAAAACTGATGGTTATGTTTATGTCAAGCAGGATAAAATAGCTTTGTTAACCATAAGAGCTTCACAGCTGTCCTATGTAGTGGCCAGTGTAGGCCTGGAATTTGTCTGTTCTAGATGCTGAGGAATCCTGGCTGGTGCTATTGTTAAAGCTGGGAAATGTGGAGAGAACTAGTTGTTTGTAAAATGTGTTGAGCTCCTTGGATGGCAGGTGCTACAAAGTTCAAAGTTTGGGCTGGCTCTTTGTAAGGACTCATTGCTCTGCATTAAGTTAGTCACCCTGGCAATCGTATGGTCTTGTGCATCCTCCTTGAGTCTGTTTTTAATACCACACACTGCCAGTTTTTAAAATCTGTCTCCATCATCCCCATGACATCAGTGAATTTAGCATCATGTATGTACAGTTGCATGTTATGAAAGATGCTGAGGAAAATGACTGATGGTGGAGTGTCCACAGCTGTCAGACAAACATGTGCCCATGACCCTCATAATGAGAGCAGTAGAAATGGCTAAGTAGCCAAGACCCTTAGGCCCATGCTCTTCATCAACTCATTTACCCCTTTTGCCACCACTTTGCAGCCACCGTTTGTTCCACAAACTCCAAGGACTGGCTGCTACTCTGCGTCCCATTCCTCCCTGCCCTGCTGTGCTGCTGAATGTCTCTGGGGAAAATCCTGGTATCACATTAACTTCCTCCTCTACAAACTGAGATTTCTGCCCTCTTCCTAACAAAGCTTTGTGTCCCCTCTCCCTAGTCAGCCCCACTGCTACCACCCCGATGCCATTTTCCGACCTGACACGTCCCTTGAAGCCCTCTTCACTCTCTGCTCCCGTTCAGCCAAAACCATATGAAGAAACTCCCCATATGGGCACAATTGGATCTGAAATACAATAACCATGTTTACCTGCTAGACACAAACCTGCAAGGACTGGCTACAGACACTCTGCTGCAGTGGTGCCTTTTTGGCAGCTTCTGGAACACACAACACCGTGAACACCACTAGAGGCTCACATACCACCCTCTTCCGATACGTTACAGCTGGTATATTGACCAGCAAACTGCCTGGCCACACTGCCGCCTCCTCCCCAGTCTCCCTTTGGTTCATACTGTATCAAGGACCAGTCTGGTACCACCTGTGCCAAAGCAAGTCCTGCAGTATCGCCTAGCCAAGCCTTTGAGACATGCGAGGCAGGAGCTTTATCTCCTACCAAATCATTGATACCTTCTTGGCAGTCAGCACAAACTGGCGCCCGGGATCCTCCTTCACTGACACACTGAGGAAAACGGGGACTAGAGATGCAAGGCAGAAATGTAAGTCAAGGTGCTTCACCATATTATAACCTCCTTATCTCTCCATGCCCATCACCCCGGCGGCCAAGGGAGCCAAACCATCACAGGGGTCCACATCTGCAGCTCCCAGCAGTGCCACTTTACCCTCACCTTAGCCATCACGGGGCTCTAGCGGGGTGCAACATGGGGGCCTCCAGCACGGGGATCTCCATGTAACTACCAACCTCCCGCCCGAGCAGGTAAAACACCTCCGCAAAAGGGCTGTGATAACCCCAACCAAGTCAAAGAAAAATCTTCTCACCCATCTAATGTGGCCCCTGCTCTGGCCCAGCTGAGACGTCCTCAGATCAGTCACCCCTAGGGGTGACTTTGACTATCTCCAGCTGGAGAGAGGGTGTTACCCTGTATCTAACTAGAAGCTGAGTCATGCTTAGGCCGACGTTAGCTACAACTTAACTAACCTGGACCACTTTTCCTAGTCCCAACACCCCCCGGGGTGTGTTTGTGTTGCGGGAGGCTCCGCTCTAAGGCAATGCCGGCAAGACACACCACTTCTGTAGGGTTGGTACAGTTACATGCTGCAATGAAAATCAGGCTGCGCCCACGCGGCAGTGCACAGCTGTGTGTCAGTGAAAGGTTCTGGCAGCAGGGAGACGGTGGGGGAAAGCTTCAGCAGTTCCCCACTGCCAGAGTCTTTCCCTGCACTGCCAAGCACTGCAGTGTAGATAGGGAGGCAGGTTTTGGCGAGGTGTGTGTGTGTGTAGGGTGTGCTCTCTCTCGCTCTCTCTCACACATCCCCTTCAGGCATGTTGTTACTCACCTCCGACATGCCTCGTTGGCTGCACTGAGATTTATATCTCTGCTGAGGGGGTTATGGGGGTCTGCAGGGGCGGCTCTAGGGATTTTGCCGCCCCAAGCACGGCAGGCAGGCTGCCTCCCGCAGGTGTGCGGGGGGTCCTCCGAAGCCGCGGGACCAGCACACCTGCGGGAGGCAACCTGCCTGCCGCCCTCACGGCACTGGCAGAGCGCCCCCCCCGCGGCTTGCCGTCCCAAGCACGCACTTGGCGTGCTGGGGCCTGGAGCCGTCCCTGGGGGTCTGTACCCTACACACTCCAGAAAGTCCCCAGACCCAGTCCCCCTCTCATTGTTGCTGGGGCTGCCCAGGAGTTGTGGTTTGTGGGGCCCTTGCTGGTGTGTTCTGTGTGACACTCTCCAGTGGAAGGAGAGTTAAGCATTGTGTGTGTGCCACAATGTGGGGCATAGGGCTCTTACTTTACAGGTAAGGTTTCCTGTGGCCACAGTAAAGTCATCTTGTCCTTTCTTCTGCTTCCAGTTCAGGAAATAAACAAACCTGCCAGTGTAACAGCACCTCTGTGCCTCCCACAAGCACAGCTGGGTTTGTTTTATTTGTGGGATGCTTTACAAAGTTACCGATGGAATGGAGGAACCCGGGGCTGATTTGTGGTTAGAGCGGTTGACATTTCTATGTATCACTAAATCATAATTGCTAGGCCAGGAGTAATTGAGCATTAAAAATAAAATAGCCACGTTGGTTACTTTCCTAAACATCTTTATTTGCATGGCTGATGGCCTCCACTGAGATGGATGTGATATGAATGCTAGGTTCCAGGGATACATTAAAAGGTCACATAATGTTAACATTGTTTTTCAGGCAGTTGCTTATTGGTGTTCAAGGATTTAATAGCTAGTCTTTAATCTCTGGTCCTAGGTCTTTGATATGTGACTATTATCTTTCATGGAAATGCCGAGGTTAGAACTATTTCCTACCTTCTTGTGTGAAAAGCTCCCTGAAGCAGTGCAGACGTCCTTGTCAAGGAATGGCACAGATAACGGCGTCCATATTACTGGCTAGCAGTGATGTTGAAGATCTGGAAACCCTGGATGCCTCCTATATAAAATGATTGGTTAAGATGTCCACAGTGTCATGAATGGAAAAAAGGTCTGTCTCACGAAGAAATAACAGCCTGGGAAGAATACTGATGATTAGTCAATTTTTGGACAGGCCCTTTGCTGCTCCTTAGGCTTTGGTACACTGCTTGGCAGTGAGTCTGCATTAAGGTTCTGTATAGAACTGTTTGTTCCTCACTGTTTTGACGTGTAACCTACCTGTCTTACTGTATAAGAGTATGTCTACACTGACAGAGTTACAGTGCCACTCAGCGTGCCGAAGGGAAACCGCTGTTGTGTGTTCACACTGTCAGATGCCTGCACAATAGCGTGTTCATACTTGCGGCGATATTCGGAGTGGTGCACTCTGGGCAGGTATCCCACAGAGCATTTCTTCCTCTTCTGCCGCTAAGACTTGTGGGAAGGTGGAGGGGGTCGCAGGGCACCCTATCCCAATGCCCTGTGATGCATTGCTTTGCATCCCAGCAATCCCTGTGCTTCTGTCTGCATTTGGCACCTTCTTTCAATGGTTTGAGTATTGCACGCTCTGCTCTGCCTCTTCGGTTTGCAGGAATGGATCCCGCACTGTTGACCAATATGCTGCTCACTCTCACTAGCACGTCACGAGTGGCAGTGGAGTTATTCCTTAAACTACAAAGGCAAGAGGAGTGGGACATTGATCTCGCCACGCGTTGTAGCTGCAACACGAGATTGCTTGTGGCATTCACGGAGCTGCTGACCACAGTGGAACACTGCTTTGGGCTTGGGAAACAAGCACTGAGTGTTGGGATCTTCATGGATGTCTGGGATGATGAGCAGTGGCTGCAGAACTTTTGGATGAGAAAAGCCACATTCATGGGACTGTGTGATGAGCTCACCCCAGCCCTGTGGCACAAGGACACGAAAATGAGAGCTGCCCTGTCATTGGAGAAGCGCGTGGCGATTGCACTGTGGAAGCTGGCTACTCCAGACTGCTACCGATCAGTCGCTAACCAGTTCGGAGTGGGAAAGTTGACAGTTGTATTTGTGTTGATAGAAGTGTGCAGGGCCATTAATCACATCCTACTCTGAAAGACTGTGACTCTGGGCAACATGCATGACATTGTGGCTTTGCACAAATGGCTTCCCTAACTGCGGAGGGGCGATAGAGGGCACACGTATTCCAATTCTGGCACCAGACCACCTAGCCATCGAGTACATTAATCGGAAGGTGTATTTCTCAATGGTTCTCCAGGCGCTTGTGGATCACTGTGGGCGTTTCACAGACGTTAATATAGGGTGGTCCAGAAAGGTGCATGATGTCTTCGCGGTGGGGTCGCCACCGAGTATCGCATCCAGCTCTTTGTAGAACCAGCAGCTTGTGGTGCAGCACCAGAGCGGTGGTTTGCCTCCCACGCCTTGTGGTAGGTGTTCCGCAGCTCCTTCACTTTGACCCTGCACTGCATGTGTTCCGATCATGGCCCTTTCTGTCATGCATCATGAAATCTGTCTGTAGTTGGTGTCATTCCTACAGCTGGGACTGGACAGCCTGCTCTCCCCCAAATGCTGATGAGGTCCAGCAGCTCAGCATTGGTCCAAGTGGGGGATTACTTGGTGCATGGAGCAGACATGGTCACCTGGAAAGATGCACTGAGACCACTGCACGCATCACCAGCAAACAGGAAGGGGACTTTCAAAATTCCCAAGGAATTTAAGGGGTGGGGATGGTGGTTGGTCACTGGAGGGCAGGGCAGTAAAGTTCAAACCAATGACCAGACAGGTGAGAACAGGCATTGTGGGACACCTCCCGGGGGCCAATCGCAGCGCTGTCATCGACCAGGGTGTCTACACTGGCACCGTGGCACTGTACCCCTGCCGCGGAAAGCTCTACACCTCTTATCGGGGTGTCTTTTTTACAGCGCTGCAACTGTGCAGTTTCTGCGCACTCAGTGGCTTGGCCGTGTGTACACCTTGGGAGTTACAGTGCAGAAAGCTGCTTTGCTGTGCAGAAACTTGCCATTGTAGACCAGGCCTAACTACTTAAGAATAAGCCCCCAAAATAGAGCATTTGATTGATTTATTTTACAGTGGCTGCGATCTTGAAAATGACATTCCTTTCCTTGAAGGACAGGTGGGCGAGGTAATATCTTTTATTGGACCAACTTCTCTTGGTAGAAAAGACAAGCTTTTGAACTTCACAGAGCTCTTCTTCAGGTCTGGGAAAGGGAACCAGAGTGTCCCAGTTTAATATGTGGTGGGATAGGTTGTTAACCATAAGGGGTTAACACATATTGCAAGAAAACACTTAAAATGAAGTGGGCAATTGACACTTCTGTTGTGCAGGTTTCCTCTCTCAAAGGAAGTGAAGCACGGCTGCGTACTTGTTCCAGTGCTGTTCAACTTGTTCTTTGCCTGTGTCCTCAGCCATGCCACAAGGGAATTGGATCAGGGGATATACATCTGCTACCGACTCAACGGCTCCCTCTTTGATCTTCAAAGACTCAATGCTGAGACCAAGCCACTGGTGAGACTTCTCATTGAGGCACTTTTTGCAGATGACTGTGCCTTGATGGCCTTTAGACATGACGACCTTCAGGTCATTGTCGATAGGTTTTCTAAAGCCTCCCAGCTCTTTGGCCTCACCATCACTCTCAGGAAGACCGAGGTCTTGTTCCAACCAGCACCTCATTCCAATGCCCCAGCACCAGCCATCTTCATCCAGGGCACATGCTGAAAAATGTGGATCAGTTCAAGTATTTGGGCAGCAGCATCTCAAGTGGCAGTTCCCTTGATAAGGAAATTGCCTCCACAATTAGTAAAGCCGGTCAGGCCCTTGGCCAACTCTGAACAAAAGTCCTTACCCAGCACAACATTACTGTCTCCATCAAATTGAAGATACACAGTGCAGTGGCTCTAACATCTCTCCTGTATGGATATGAGACGTGGACGCTTTATAGATGTCACATTAAACAGCTCAATTTCACATGCGCTCCCTCTGCTCAATAATGAGCATTTGCTGGCAGGACAGAGTGACCAATATTAAGGTCCTTGAGAGAGCAACACAACCAGCAGTGAGGAAATGTACTGAGAGTATAATTTAGGTGGACTGGACATGTCATCAGAATGGAAGACCACCATCTCCCAAAACAGATCCTGTATGGGGAGATGAATCAAGATAAAAGAAATAAGGGTCGTCCATATAAACACTTCAAAGATAATCTGAAGATCAGTCTCCAGTGGGCTGGCATCAATCTCAAAGAACTCGAGCAAATGTCTCGGAACAGGACTCACTGGTGGTCTCTGAGATCAGCATCTAACAGGCTTGAGCAGGATCATTTCCAGACTGCATGTGAAAGGCATCACAGAGCTGCATCATCAAATGTCATGAATATGGACTTGCCATGCTGTCAATGCAGCTGACTCTCTGCATCAGGGTTCAGACTTCAGAGTCCATGCGTAGCCATAGATGAGAATTACGACAATACTTTCATCATTGTCAGCGATGGGCTACCAACAACATGAAGGTTTCCTTTGAGGATGAGGACTGAGAGGTCAGATATGGCGTGATCACTTTGTGACAAGTGTTTGCCCACAGGTGATAGGTTATTTTTATCTTATCTTTTTTCTATGTGAGTTCATTCAAGAGTGTAGTGACTCTTGTTTCATCCACATAGTTGTTGTTGGGGCTTTTATACCACATATTGTGATAGGCATGTTTAGGAGCCATGGATCTTGAAAAGGTTGGTTGTGGGAAGCAGTTTATTCATCGTAGCAGTGGAGAGATGTCTGTAGATTTTGCATCTGTTCTGGCAGAGTCTGGTGCTGCTTTGAGTTGATGTGGTGTGGTCTTGAGGCATTTGCTTCTGACTATGAGCTTGGAGAGGTTGGGGGAGTTGTTTGAAGGCCAGAAGAGGAGGCTCAGGAAAGATTTCTTTCAGCATGTGGTCTCCATTAAGTATGGGTTATAACGGTTTGATGATACTCCATATGGGTTCCAGTGTGGGGTGGTAGGTGACAACTAGGGGTGTGCAGATTGGGTGGGGGGGTTCTTTTTCTGCATTGAAGCAGGTTCTCTGATGTGATCTACTTTTCTGATGGTGTGTCCTTATTTGGTGAAGGCGGTTAAGGTATGTATCCCACACTTTCTCCTTGGAGTATATTCTGCAGTATCTGAGTGCCTGGCTGTAGATAACAGATTTCTTTGTGTTCGGAGTGGTTACCGGATCTGTGAAAGTAAGGGTGGTGTTCTGTGGGTTTCTTGTCTATAATTGTCTGTAGGGTTCTGTTGCTGAAGCTGATAGGAAGTTGACGCTGATGCGGGAGCATTTTAAAGAGAGTTTAATGGACAGGTGGTGGTGGAAATCTGAGGCAGGATATGTTGTCTGTCCAGTGGATACAAATATCAATTTATCTCAGATATATTATTGGTTTCATGGTATATTTTTCCATAAATTCTTCCTCAAGGTGGCCCATGAAGCAGCAGGCATATTGGGGAGTCATCCTAGTACCCAGGGCTGTTCCCATGGTTTGGACAAAGTGCTTGTGAAATGTAAAATTGTTATGGGTGAGGATGAAATGGATGAGTTTGGTGATGTTTGGGTTGGATATCTGAAGGTTGTCCGTTGTCTTATAGGTATTTGAGGAAGGCAGTGATGCTGTCATTGTGAGGGATGTTGCAGTATAAGGAGGTAACATTGCTGGTGGTAAGGATGGTGTTCTTAGGGAGGCTGTTAATGTTTTGGGGTTTCTGGGGGAAGTTGGATGTGTCCTGGAGGAAGCTGGCCTTTTCTCTGTCTGATATCCTAGGACCAACATGGCTACAATAGCACTGCAAACATTCCTTTCCTTAGCAATTTTTGTGTTTTCTTGTTAGCAAATATTGTTTCCCTTTCCTCTTACTTGAGAAGCAAAAGCTCTATGGCTCAGCTTTGTTTGCTTCCTGGTTATACACCCACATCATCAATGATATTATGACAGCCTTGGAAACATGTTGTTAGTTAATTTGCTGCTCCCCTTGTCAGCTGGCAAAATTTGCTATAGTCAAACAAAAGCACTGCAGGATTTGTCCAACCCATGGTTATTGGGTGTGTGTGGGGGAGAGAGTTGTGTTGTATTATGTGTCTTGCAAATATAAAAAATTAAGAACTATTTTAAATCCAGTATTGGTCCTGAACTATAGCAGTCCCTTGAGGAGGGTAAGAAAATGATTCTTTGCACCAAATATCTATAGGTTGCAAATTATCTATATTTCCATCAGAGTCCTATGGAAAATACACAAACCGATGTGGTCTAAAATAATAGAAGATTAACACTAGACTAGTGCACTGAACAGGGAAATTTAAATATATGGTTCTCATCACCATAATTACTTCATCGTAACTTTTCTCATTAGATCATTGGTAAATTGCCAGCTTCTTGGATAGATGTAACCTACTCTAATTGGAACAAAATGTCTCCTAACTCACTTCTTGTGTTTAGAATAAATAGAAATATGACTGGGGATGTAAAGGAAAACCTGCCTGGTTGATTTGTATTAGATGCATTTTGTTAGTTAACCCAAGAGTTAGATACTTGTAACTGACAGTTCATCTCATCCGCTTCTTGTTGGTCATTCACTAAACAGATTTACATAAATGCGCATTCTGTTCACTTTCATTTTTCTCAGCCCTCATAGATCAGTGTTCCTGAACTATTTCACAGACCATCTGTCTAGGGGAACTAAAATGATGCTTTAGTACCTGAGATGTTGATATGAGAGAGAGAGAGATGTGCAGACAGGGGTGGGGTCCACAGCGAATGTGAAGAACTTCAGCTGTGCAAGAACGCTGAGGCTGGAGAACGTGTTTGAAACTCTGTATCTCAGGGAGAGTCCAGATCTCCCTGAATTCTAGGATTAGACCAGACCTGACTTAATATGAACTTTTTATTTAACGTGTTCACGCCAGTGGTTTTGCTGCTGCTGTTTGTTATTTGCATCACTGCAGCACCTTTAGGCTACAACCAGGTCACGGCCCTGTTGTGCTGGGGCTGTATGTGCACCTCATCAGAGGTAGGCCCTGTTCCAAAGAGTTGACAATCTAGCTAGAGAGGGCAAGGATGGGAGTATTAGCCGCATCCTACACATGGGGGACTGGAGCTCAGGGATTAAGGCCCAGATTTTCACATTGAAATCAACGGGTGTTAGGTACCCAAATACCTTTGAGGAGCTGGGCTTTGGTGACTTGTCCCAGGTCACCTGGGAGTCCGTGGCAGTCAGGGCTTGAACCCAGACATCTCGAGTCCCACAAGACCATCCTTCCTTTGGATGACCATTCATGTTCACTATGGAAATATGAGTCATGAAAACACAAAATCAGAGACATTGTCAGATTTACTACCAGGGTTGGTACCTCGAAACCACACTGGCGGGTGCAATTGAAATGCCGTAAGAATGATCTAATCTTACGTTTGTATACAATGCCCATGACCAAAACAAGTTGGGGCCAGACCGACTGTGAGCAGAAACATGCCGGTGAAACCCAGGCCTGCTGGGTGTGGCACTCTGTCCTTCAGCCCAGCTAGAGATTGATGAGTCTACTACAGCCTCTGCCAAGAGCCCCAGGGCTTTTAGCCCATGCAATAGAGGCTCATGCACTAAGTTTCAGAGATCCCAGGTTTGATTCCACCTGCCGAGACTGGGGTCTGTCCAGGGCTGGCTCCAGGGTTTTTGCTGCCCCAAGCAGCTGCTTGCTTGGCTGGTGCCTGGAGCCGGCCCTGGGTCTGTCAGCGTAACACAGGCACACTAGAATGAGCCTCAGAGTGCCTGGGCCATTCAGGTGCAATATGGGGACCATGCACCTTTGAATCTGTACATATAAACATGCTACCAACTCATTAACAAAGCTGTGGTGCAAAGAGACAAAGCAGCAGCCGCCCACATGTACCTGAGAAACAAGACTGGTCTGTTAAGTGTTCCATACTCGTAGGTCTCACTTAATCTTCAAGAAATATCATGATTAGAAGTGACATGGGGTGGGGAGCAGGAAACCTGTGAGTTCCCACCACTGACTGTTCTGATGTCTAATGTATTTTGGGGAGGTGGGGGACAAAGGGAATATTTTTTGTTGCTCCTGCTGTCAAAATAATACAAGTGACAGAAAGATAATTGCTTTTGGGATGCTAAAAATGTAGGTGAGAAAAAACTTGTGTCATGGTTATCTTTAATGTGTCTGATTGTGAGTAATGATAAAACAGGAGATGAGACTGGAATTCAGAGTGCATTTCAATTGAAAATGCTCTGACTTGTTCTTAAAGTCAACCACAGTGTTCTTCACAAACATCTTACCGAGCCACCACGCAAAGTAGGAGACGTGAATGTCCAAATGGTGCCAAGACAAGTTCATCCGAGTTGGAGCAAAGTCTCTGGTTCCAACACACCAAGGGAATAAGCTGCAATTACCATGTTTCCTGGCTAGTAATTTCTTGTATTTTAGTTAGTGAAAGTGGCTTCTCTACCTTAGGTATTTCTTTTAAATTAATTATTTTTGTCACTGCTACTTTTATATTCTTTCTGCAGAGATGTACTTGGGCTGCTACTACTCTGGTGGCCAGCAGGGGTCACTGAATACTGAACATTTGTAGAAAAGCTGAGTTTCTCCTTAGGAATGAAGGTATAATACTACACTTGATCTGACAGGATGGTGGGATTTGTTTAGTTAAGCACAGAAAGGAAAACCCATCTTTTCCCTTGCTTAAGTAACCGTGGCTTATGTGGGCTCCAAACATTTAATAAAAGGATTTGTGAATGGGAGGAGAGAATATTTGAATGCATTAACTATATCTTAAATAGTATATACCAGTTTACTAGAAAGATTATTTGGTGGAGAAACCCAGTCCTGTTAGAATGTTCTGTTCCTATTAATACAAAGCTGAATTATGTTGAATGTGAAAATAAAAAAATGCTGTAGATTCCCTGACACTTTGCTCTGTGACTTTACGCCCACAGCTCTGTTTTGGGGTGTTTTTTAATTCTGGCTGTTTTAAAATCTGTGCTGGTTGTTTTGAGCCTTTGGCACTGTGTAATATTGTTATAAATCCCCAAACACAAGAATGTACAAAGTCTTTACCGGCATTCAGGATTTGAACCTGAATGTTTCTGAGGTAGGCATACCTTCCCCCTAGCTAAGTGATTTAACATCTTTTCTGAAATATAAACATACTGTCTAACTGCAAAGCAAATATCCCATTGGGACTTTATTCCACTCTGCATCAACTCATAGCAGGGCTTAGAAACAAACTCTGGGTTCATCCCATCTCACCCCAGCGTCACACACAGCTTCTACCCCCATTAGTATGAGTTCTGTATTTAAATTGATGCTTGAAAAAGTTTTTAAAAGGGCTTCCATCTCGAGCCTTCGGCACCCATGGCAATCTCTTCCAAATTATACAAAGAACAAAAGTTCTGTATAATGCCCATAACCCTGGTATCTGAGGGTTGGATTCTCAAACCTGTTGTGGGATCTCTGCAATGGCAACGCTTATTTGACGTAAACCATTGTATCTTTAGGCCTCTACCATTTTATACACTCATAGAAGATTAGGGTTAGAAGAGACCTCAGGAGGTCATCTAGTCCAACCCCCTGCTCAAAGCAGGACCAAACCCAACTCAATCATCCCAGCCAGGGCTTTGTCAAGCAGGGCCTTAAAAACCTCTAAGGGTGGAGATTCCACCACCTCCCTAGGGAACCCATTCCAGTGCTTCACCACCCTCCTAGTGAAATAGTGTTTCCTAATATCCAACCTAGACCTCCCCCACTGCAACTTGAGACCATTGCTCCTTGCTCTGTCATCTGCCACCACTGAACAGCCAAGCTCCATCCTCTTTGGAACCCCCCTTCAGGTAGCCGAAGGCTGCTATCAAAGCCCCCCCCCGCCCCAATTGTCTCTTCTGCAGACGAAATAAGCCCAGTTCCCTCTGCCTCTCCTCATAAGTCACGTGACCCAGCCCCCTAATCATTGTTGTTGCCCTCTGCTGGACTCTCTCCAATTTGTCCACATCCCTTCTGTAGCGGGAGGCCCAAAACTGGATGCAGTACTCTAGATGTGGCCTCACCAGTGCCAAACAGAGGAGAATAATCACTTCCCTCGATCTGCTGGCAGTGCTCCTACTAATACAGCCCAATATGCCGTTAGCCTTCTTGCCAACAAGGGCACCCTGCTAACTCATCTCCATCTTCTCGTCCACTATAATCCCCAGGTCCTTTTCTGCAGAACTGCTGCTTAGCCAGTCGGTCCCCAGCCTGTAGCAGTGCCTGGGATTCTTCCGTCCTAAGTGCAGGACTCTGCACTTGTCCTTGAATCTCATCAGAATTCTTTTGGCCCAATCCTCCAATTTGTCTAGGTCACTCTGGACCTTATCCCTATCCTCCAGCATATCTACTTCTCCCCCCAGTTTAGTGTCATCCGCAAACTTGCTGAGGGTGCAATTCATCCCATCATCCAGATCATTAATAAAGATGTTGAACAAAAACGGCCCCAGGACTGACCCCTGGAGCACTCTGCTTGATACTGGCTGCCAACTAGACATTGAGCCATTGATCACTACCTGTTGAGCCCGACGATCTAGCCAGCTTTCTATCCACCTTATAGTCCATTCATCCAATCCATACTACTTTAACTTGCTGGCAAGAATACTGGTGGGAGACCATATCAAAAGCTTTGCTAAAGTCAAGATAAAGTCCACCGCTTTCCCCATATTTCCCAGATCCAGTTATCTCATCATAGAAGGAAATCAGGTTGGTCAGGCATGACTTGCCCTTGGTGAATCTATGTTGACTGTTCCTGATCACCTTCCTCTCCTCCAAGTGCTTCAAAATGGACTCACTGATTTTCCCAGGGACTGAAGTGAGGCTGACCGGTCTGTAGTTCCCCAGATTCTCCTTCCCTTTTTAAAAGATGGGCACTATATTTGCCTTTTTCCAATCGTCCAGGACTTCCCCCACTTGCCACAAGTTTTCAAAGATAATGGCCAGTGGTTCTGCAATCACATCAGCCAACTCCCTCAGAACCCTCGGATGCATTAAATCTGGCCCCATGGACTTCTGCATGTCCAGCTTTTCTAAATAGTCTTTAACCTGTTCTTTCACCACTGAAGGCTGCTCACCTCCTCCCCATACTGTGCTGCCCAGTGCAGCAATCTGGGAGCTGACCGTGTCTGTGAAGACTAAGGCAAAAAAAGCACTGAGTACTTGAGCTTTTTCCACATCATCTCACTGTCCATCATCTGACACTTTGTCTGGTTTGAGCTTCCTCAGCACTCAAGGTAAGAGAGGGATGGGCAGGAATGGGTACGTTAGCCATTCCACCACTGCACTGGAAATGCGTCCCCTCTGGAATTGTGGCCCTGTCCCACTTGGGAGCAGGAGACTGGGCATTTCTTGTTTTCATGAGAGACAAAGAAATCCTACAGTAGGAATCGCCATTGTTGAAAGGTGCTGCATACCACTGAGTCATGCAGTTTCCACTCGGGGTGTCTGGAGAAATGTCGGCTGAAGCATCTACCAGTGTTCTCCAGCCTGGGCAAAGGGCACTGCTGAGAGGATGAGCTGGCGGTGAATGCACCACTTCCAGAGATGGACGGTGTCTATTCAAAGAAGGGTGGGCCTTTGCCCTTCCTTGTTTGTGATGATAAACTGTTGTCATGTTGTCTACCATGACTTGAACAGGCAGGGTCTGGATAAATAGTAGGAACTATTGGCGAGGTTTGTGCACTGCATACAGTGCTAAAGGTGTAGGTGTAACTTGGATTCCTAAGACATCCAAGTACCCTTTGCTATTGGATTGTCTAGATGGGCTCCCCAGTCTAACAGGGAGGCATCTGTAATTAATCTTTTTGAGGGTGGGGAGGATGAGGGGACCCCCTATGCACAGTCGTCTTGTTTTCCCATTAGGTGAGTGGGGGAGTGAGACCAGCTTGTCCACACTGGATTTGCTTGGCGCATGCCATCCACAACGATGCCTACGGATATCACAGACAAAGGTTAGTGATGGGCGTCCCATATGTTCTACGTAGCCATGTGGCCTACAAAGGATGAGACGTGATCGTATTGTCTGAGGACTCCATAGCTTGGAACTGGCCGTGAGGTTGGTTTGCTTGGGCTATAATCAAGTCTGCTCCAGCAAAGTCTCTAGTCTGCATGGGCACTGAAAGTGACTTTTTTTTGCATTTATTTGGAGTCATGATGCTTGCGGGAGTCGGAGTAGGGACAGGGCTGCTAGCTGCACTTCTTGGTCTGACTTCCCCAGGAGCACTCATCACTACCCCGGTTACTGAGATACCAGGACACATTAGTGTTCCCTGGTAAGCTGCCACTACCCGTGACACCTGAATGCTCTCAGTGCTGTTGAGAGGCCAGAGGGGAGCACTGTGTATTGGTAATGGTCTAGGCCTCTAGTAAACCCCAGGGACCTCCTATGTGCAGGACAGAGATCTATGTGGAAGTAAACATCCCTGAAACTGAGAGCTGCAAAGCAGTCGCCTTGGTTTTAACAAGGGGATTATAGAGGCCAGGGTGATCATTCTGAAAGGTGGCGGATAAAGGCTTCCAGCTGTCTGCAATCTAGCGTGGGTGTCCTCGATCTACTCCTAAAGCTACTCTAAAACTAACACTACCCTAGAGTAAACTTACCTAGGGACAGGTATAACGATGTACAACTGATTGTACTAAAGAAAACGCTAGCTAAAGCTGCGGAGAGGTCCATCACAGACCACAGGCAGTAGAAAGGAACTGGAGAGGCTGTCTGTCTGCACTGCCCTTTATAGCATTGGTTTGAAGCACAAGGAGGAGAAGGGCACAGGCTTGGACCAATGGACACAGCTAGTGAAAACCTTTCAGTTTCAGGCACCTGGAGTACATGCACTCCCTCGAGTGGAATACACATAGGGGCTATCACTCAAAGAGCTAACTCCTCTCTGGATGCCTGAGAGCAGGAGTGGCTTTTTGCTTCCCAGTAAGCACCACTAACTCATCTAAGACCTGGTCTACACTAGTCTGTTATTTCGGAATTAGCTGAGTTAATTTGAAAAAAAAAAAATTCCATCCACATGACCAAACCGTTTTTTGATTTAAAGAGCTCTTTAATCCGATTTCTGTACTCCACCTCGGCAAGTGGAGTAGTGCTTAAATTGAGATCGTAATCCCGGGTTAAAGGTATTGTGGACGCAATTCGACTTTATTGGCCTCCGGGAGCTATCCCAGAATGCTCCCTTGTGACTGCTCTGAACAGCGCTCTCAACTCCGATGCACTAGCCAGGTGGGCAGGAAAAGCCCTGGGAACTTTTGAATTTCATTTCCTGTTTGGTCACCATCAGCACAGGTGACCATCAGCACAGTCCACCATCACAGGCAACCATGAAGAGTCCACCATCACAAGAGATCACGCAGTCCCGGATTCGCAGACGAGCCTCAGCATGGTCCAAACGGGAGGTACTGGATCTCATCGCATGTTGGGGAGACGAGTCTGTTATGGAAGAACTACGGTCCAAAAAAAGGAATGCAAATACGTTGTCTTTCAGATTTCTTACGTACAGTTGTCCTCAGTGTTTCTCTGATTTTCCTTACCAGAGGTGTAGAAGTTTCCATGTTGCGTTCAGTATACACCACATAGTGCTTGTTTACACGGAGCAGCAATGCACACTAATGGGGTTGGATTTCTAAAGTGCAACAGTGTGTCTATCACTAATTGGCCTCTATAGACCCTGCTGGTGTGAACAAAAAGTTTCCTAGTTTGCATTAATGCAGTGCTGTTTCAAACAGTACTACGTTAATGTGCACTAGAGAACTTTTAGTTCATGCAAGCAGGGTCTATACAGGCCAGTTAGTGGGTGACACGTTGGTGCATTTTAGAAATCCAACCCCATTAGTGTGCATTGCTGCTCCGTGTAGACAAGCCCTAAACCTGAACTCCACAATGGCCCAATTTGAATCTGGGCACATGAATTTGTTGTACTTTATTTAAAGAAGCCCCAAACCAAACCCCCTAATTTTAGAAGCTCTGGTCTTTATACCATTAGAGAAAAGCAGCTTGTACTGCTACTTTTAGCAATGGGCTGTCAACCTCACATATTATATGCAATAGTCCAAGACAAGTGATGTGAATTTCATTAAAAGGTTTCTGGAAAACCCAGTAGTCACAGACAAAAAAAAAAAAAATAATTCCTGAGCTGTACCAACCCGGGGAATCCCTACAAAAGCCTGGAAGGAAAATGGTTGTAATTAAAACCTGAAAGCAGCGACTTCATAAAGAAGTAAACGAAGAGGTGGATTCTCTGTAAATGATGATCTAGAAGTGTTCTGGGCTGTAAGACCTCATTTCAAATGAATTCATTAAATATTTGAATCATTTAACAGTTTGAACTTTAGTGCACTGGTGATATCTTTAGGGATTTTTTTCTGTAACAAAGTAGTCTTTGTTCCTAGTCTCTGCTTGGGCTGTGCTCTGGATATTAGCTGGAAACCTGATAGCCTGACATTGCTAGAAGTCCATGAGTACAATATGAGTCCCCTGCAACTGGGATTAAAGCAGGCCTTTTGTACCAAGCTGGGATAGGCTTGGAAAAATCATGATTATGGCTGGTAAGGGATTTTTAACCCTTGGTAGTTATGGCAAGGAGCCAAGCAGGTTTGCTTCTGGAAAGCAGGAATGCCAAGTGTCCTTGTCAGAGCGAGTGGTGGGTGTTGTAATCATTTCTCTAGTACATGTAGCCACCACAGCATCATTTATAAAATAGGAGCATGAATGGATAATTTAATTAAAATAAATAAATAGTGCCTGGCCCAGGGGTGTTGGAATAGGCTCGGAATGAAAGTGGCAGGCTACACTGGGGTTCTGTCGACACTAGGACAGACCGATGTAGCTCTGCAGAGGTTTACACTAATGACTGCAGATTTCATTTTTGAAAATTCAAATTCTAAGACTAAGAACAGCCCCCCGCATCCCTCGTGCCTCCTTCTGCCCCCTACAAGCTTAATAATGCATTAATCTAGTTAGTTCGATATAATCTTGTTTTTAGACTGGTCTGGATTAGGAAAAATGGTATGCATTCAATATTGTGACTACTCAAGTACCTCCTAGTGCCCGCTGGCAAAGGGGTGCGCAGTTGTTAATCTCCTGTGTTTTGAGCTGTACATTCTAGTTCACTAAAGATTATAATGGGAGGTCTTAAATGAAAGCTGGTGTCACACCGGTCATCAATATCACTGAGAAATGCTCATCTGGATGTAGTGAAAGGAGTTATGTATATACACTGAAAATATGTTCTTGGAGTCTGTATCAAGGCACTGGTCCATCAGCAAAGGTGAAAAACAAGTTTTCTGTGAAACAAGAAGAGCTGTTTATCCAGCTGTTTACATGTAAATTGAGTAGTGGCTCACTAATCTGAACTGAATGCAAATGAAGGCAAGAACCTCATAAAGAAACTAACAGGGAAGAAAAACAGCAGGAGAGGAGAACCTTATTTTGAGGTGCACTTCAAAGGTGTGCTTGAGAAGGAGATGCTTAGGGTTAGCATAGGAAGTAAATGGAGAGCAGGAGTGCTTAATGAAAGTGGGATCTCAGCCAAGGTTCGTTAAACACACTGGAGAAAACTCTAGGTGAGATAAGCCTCTTTAGACAGGCGGTTAACCTGTTAGCTTAAGTTTAGTCTCTAGAAAGCTGGTCATGATTTTTTTTATATGCAACCATTTGTTTCCAGGGTTCTTACTATCAGATCTCTCTTCTTTGATTATAAACTTATTCTTGTTTCCACTATAAATGTATCTCAAAGCTGAGGTGTTAAGCAAAGTGCTGGTCCTGAGTTGATTCTTAAAAGCTGGTGTGTCCTATTCCTTTGGGAACAGCAGGCCTGGTGAGTCTGTGGGCATTCAGTGGATAAGGGGCTGGACACTGCAGGGAATGCTCGGGCGACTCGAGTTGACATGTGCCTATCACTCACCTGTACAGAGAGCGAGGCCTGCAGGGGCCTGGCAGGCCGTGTTTGTGCTGTTGGGCTCGTGGTTTCAGGGAGCTGATCCACAGCAGGCCCAGACAAGGCTGCTTCACAGTAAGGGTAGGTGATGGTGAGGTGCCTCCCAACCCTGGTACCCCTGGGGAGCATCACACACACATACATAAAATAACCCAATTTGGCTTTGAAGTCTACCTCTGGCTGAGGTGATTGGCACAGAACTCATACTTAACTGGGGCAAATCAGCCTTTTGCTATGTAGATTTCCATGGGACACTTACAATCTTTCTTGTGAAAATTGTTCTAGTAGCAACTTTTTGTGCCTGTCAGGACCCTGGACAGACCAAATGTACATTGTGGTGTCACAAAAGGTGTAGATTTGTATTAGATTTTGTTTAAAATCTTTGCAGGTCCCTACTAAGGGCTTGTCTACACTGGCAATTTACAGTGCTGAAACTTGCTACGCTCAGGGGGGCCCAATGCTGGGAGCTGCGCCCCTCATGGAGATGGGTTTTTAGAGCACTGTGACCATACAGTGTAGACTAGCCCTAGGAATGGTCAGTTCTTCTACAGTCACTTAACTTTATTGTCCAACCAGTTTTTTTCATGTGTGATGAGGAATATTTACAAACCAAGTTTCAAACTTCAGCTGCTTCAACTAGCTGTGTGTGTGTGTGTAAATGTGGCAACTTATTTTGTTTAAATGAGAATTTTTTTTAACATTACAGAACTCAAATGACAGGATTTTGCACAAACTCTGAAAAAAATCATAATTGACTGAGACTAATCACGGAATAGTTCAGTCTCTAAGGTGAAATTTTCAGAAAATTAATACAAAATAAGAGGTTTTTTTAACAGTTTTGGTTTCAGTCTGAGTTATAAACAGTCACCTGCTAAAACACAGAGAAACAACTGAAAGGGGTTCTCAGGGTGGGAGCTGTGGTTTTGTTTAGGTTTTGTAATGACCCAACCACTCCCAGTCTTTATTCAGGCCTAATCTGATGGTATCTAGTTTGCAAATTAATTCCAGTTCTGCAGCTTCACGTTGGAGTCTGTTTAAATTTTTGTTGTTGAAGAATTGCCACTTTGAGGTCTGTTATTGAGTGACCAGAAAGGTTGAAGTGTTCTCCTACTGGTTTTCGAATATTATGATTCCTGATGTCAGATTTGTGTCCCATTTATTCTTTTGCATAGAGACTGTCCAGTCTGGCCAATGTACATGGCAGAGGAGCATTGCTGGCACATGATGGCATATATAACATTGGTAGATGTGCAGGTGAATGAGCCCCAGATGGTGTGGCTGATGTGGTTAGGTCCTATGATGGTGTTCCTTGAATAGAAATGTGGACAGTTGGCACCGGGGTTTGTAGCAGGTTTGGTTCCCGGGTTGGTGTTTTTGTTGTGTGGTGTATAGTTGCTGGCAAGTATTTGCTTCAGGTTGGGGGGCTGTCTGTAAGCAAGGACTGGCCTGTCTCCCAGGGTCTGTGAGAGTGAGGGATTGTCCTTCAGGATAGGTTAGATCCTTGATGATGCGCTGGAGAGGTTTTAGTTGGGGGCTGTAGGTGATGGCTAGTTAGGGTGACCAGATGTCCCGATTTTATAGGGACAGTCCCGATTTTTGGGTCTTTTTCTTATATAGGCTCCTATTACCCCCCACCCCAATCCCAATTTTTCACATTTGCTGTCTGGTCACCCTATGGCTAGTGGCGTTCTGTTACTTTCTTTGTTGGGCCTGTCCTGGAGTAGGTGACTTCTGGGTACCCTTCTGGCTCTGTCAATCTGTTTCTTAACTTCACCAGGTGGCCATTGCAGTTTTAAGAACGCTTGATAGAGATTCTGTAGGTGTTTGTCTCTGTCAGAGGAATCGAAGCAAATGTGGTTGTATCTTAGAGCTTGGCTGTAGACAATGGATCGTGTGATGTGGTCTGGATGAAAGCTAAACTTAATTTCCCCAATACTAATTTCTCCCTACTGTTACTCACACCTTCTTGTCAACTGTCTGTAATGGGCCACTCTCTTACCATTTCAACATTTATTTTTCCACCCTTGGTATCCTGCTATTAATTGACAAAGAGTCCTGTGGTACCTTATACACTAACAGACGTATTGGAGCATGAGCTTTCGTGGGTGAATACCTGGGTGATGTGTCTGACGAAGTGGGTATTCACCCACGAAATCTTATGCTCCAATACGTCTGTTAGTCTATAAGGTGCAACAGAACTCTTTGCTGCTTTTTACAGATCCAGACTAACACGGCTACTCCTCTGATACTTGCTGTTAATTGATTTATCTCGTTAGACTGACCTAACACTTGGTAAAGCAACTACCATCCTTTCATGTATTTATACTGCTCCTGTAGTTTTTCCTTCATACATCTGATGAAGTGGGTTCTAACCCATGAAAGCTTATGCCCAAATAAATTTATTAGTCTCTAAGGTGCCACAAGGACTCCTCGTTTTTTGTTTTTTTTTGCTGATACAGACTAACATGGCTACCAGTGAAACCTTTCAATGTGCCTAATTTATGGATTTGCAGCTGTTTACAATACATGTCTCTACAGTTTTAACCAGTGAACTTACTTTTCTCTTCCCCTTAAACTGTTTTGAAATTTTGTTGCATAGTGTTTGTCATGCCCTGCCCTACAGGGGGCTGCAGTTCCTTGGTGAACAAACAATTCTCTACAGAGTGTGTGTGTAGGTGTGTCTGTTTAGTCCTCTTGCTAATCCTGCTCTGATTTCACTGCCCTGTCAGTGTTCTCTACTGATTCAGGACATTTGCATTAGATTTGAAAGGCATGTTCCTTTTGGGTCCGTCCATCCATCCAACACACCAGCTTTCATGTAACGGTGACTGGCTAACGCTTTATTGGTTGAGGTGGAGGAGTTGTAGGATTCCAGACAGAAATGTTAAACTTTCCTGCTACTATTAACGTTAGCCACTAAACTTTAGACACCTCCTCTCAGAAGCATTCATGTTTCTCTTGCTGTGCAGCTCTACTAAAAGTACCGAGTATTACCAGGAAAAATCAGTTCTTCAATGGGCACCTTTTATGGGACCATGATCCGACCTTAAAGATAGTCACTTTGGCCAGTACAAGATAGGAAACACTAACTAAATGGGGTTTTTGGTATGCTTTCAGGTGAATAAACAATCAACACTTTGCAGTGGTGACTTAGCAGTAAAAAAAAAAGGTATTCTTGAGGCCCTGAGACATCTCACTGAAATGGTACCTTTACAGAGAATTGGAGGTATAAAAAGCAAGTAAAGGTAAGATTTGTTTTGTTTGATAGTGATTTAAAAGGCTTTTTGCTTATGATTGGCCAAGCTGAAGTTTCTCCCACACGTGCCCCCATAGTTAATTGCTGCAGGGAAGAAAAATCATTATGAATAGATTTGCTGAATAATTATGAACTGAACTGAACTCTTGTGTTTGCTCACTAATTGTACCAGTCGTGATGCTTATGTATGATGCACTCATTTTGCTAAAAAGGATGTTTTTTGCTGAGCAGCAACTTATTTTAGTGCAAGATGAATAGGCCTCTTTCTAGTCCTGGTTTATTGAACCTGATCATTTTAAGTTGTTTGAATTCTTTTTTAAAACAGTAACCCCTTTCCTTGGTTTTAATCATCAAATTTAGAGCTTGTAACAGGGAACCTTACATCACAATATTGTATTGAGAATAAAAATAAATAAATCCTCCGAAATTTGGATTTGGCAGCAGCAATTAACAGTCATTTTCAAAGAAAACAGAACACATGAATATAACAGCAGCAAAGAATCCTTTGGCACCTTATAGACTAACAGACGTTTTGCAGCATGAGCTTTCATGGGTGAATACCCACTTCGTCGGATGCAAGTCTGATACATGAATATAACAGACTAGATTTCTACTTTAAATCTTTGGGTACAATATTTTATCAGTATTGGGGACAACTTAAGAGAATCCTCATCTTTACTTGGCTGGACAAGCAGTATGACTCTCTGATTTTCACCTGGCTGGGACGGACCACCATTTGTGCAGTGGCAGTCTTCTCATGATGTTGTGGCACCATGTTGAGATGTACATGTTACCGACATCAGTGCTCCGGGTGTGTGTTGGCGAAAGTACTCTGTCAAGCACTGGAACTGAGCCTGGTGATGGTGTTTTTATAAATAATAGACATATTGGTACTGGCCAGTGGCGGACAATTGCTTGATCAGACATTACCTTGCAATTCCAATCAACTAAATCCTCTTTTCATTGTCAAGACATTTAGCCTGGTATCAGTTTGCTCGTTGCCATTTTTTGCATTGTCAGTTCTGTAGTACAGTGATTCTCAAACTGTGGCTGGATCCACGAGCCCTCCCTGATGCTGTGCAGATCTAAACACTTTGAAATTTGTGGTGGGAGATGTGCATTCTGGGGGAAGAGGTGGATCCATTTGTGGTCCAAAAAATTAAGAAGTTGGATAACCCTGGCTAGTGGGGTGTGCTGGCACGTCACGTGACCACCACTTCCACACACCTGGATGGACTCTCTCCTCTACTAGTATTGGAACCGTCCTGTTTCTTGGGGAGTAACTCTTCCAACTTGCCAAAAGGAAGCCGTCAGTTGGTCACACTGGTAGACATTTCTCATCAGGAAGTAACTGTCCATATCTCATGTGGTCCAGTTTTCTACTTAACCAGTTATCTGAGGCTGACAACTCCTTTCCCTCTGGAAAAGAGAGATTACACTAAATGGACATGAGAAGCTGATAGAGGCTGTTGTACCCTTGCTATGCAAGTGCAGCTGAGTGTTAATGTGAATGCGAGTAGGGTGTGTGCATGGGGGAGGGGGAAGACAAACATTGATTCTGCAGCAATGCATTTGAGACTTTCTGCCTAAGAAACAAGGAAATGTCCAGTTGCTGAATTTTATTCTTTCAGTGTTATTCTGTACTTCAGGAAATATGGCTTTTGTAGCCATATGGCTGAGTTTTGATTCCTCCCAGTAATTTGAGTGAGTCTTCCTTCTGAGTAGATGGTTCCTAATTACCCTTCCTTCGATGCTAGCTTGCAAATTTTATTTCAATAGAGAAACCTGAAAATATAAGCTGATGGTGATTTCACTGGGGGAGAAGTCATTTGGAGTTTGTGGGGTTTTTTAATGAAACGACATTACGCGCGCATGCGCGCGCACATGATTTTTAAAGTAACATCTGAATACACTATACAGTGTAGAAAGAAAAGAAATTGTATCAGGCAACAGAAGTATTAGCATTCTGCAGTGAAGAATTTCTGAATATCCGTCTTGCTGAAGGTAACTAGCCTTCTCACACTGTTGATCAGATGGCTGTCATGGCTAGCACCAGTGCAGGGAAGATACAGCATTCTTTTTCAGAACAACCTGCAAACAGGATAATGGGACTGTGGTAAAAAAGGACAGTATGAAAGTTTCAGCTAATAACAAAAATAAAATATTGACATTTTACCAGCAGGAAAGAGTCTATCTGAACCTTCCCTTGTCTGGTTTAGCTTAAACTGGGCCACATAATCTTCCCCCCACCCAACAGCCTCAACCCTGTATGACCCCTGTCAAGATACTTTTTTAAAAACATGCACAGATAACTAACTAGACGGCCTTTTGAGCTGAAAATGTCCCTGGTATCACCAATAAGTATATTGGTAAGGATCAAATAACACACACAACATATCCATACTGAGCCAATGCCATAAGAGAATAAAATAACAAATTGAGTGCCTGGCACTTTTATAGGTCAATGAAGTGTTGGAGCTAAATCCTCAAAGCATAATACTTTCATGTCATTGTAGGCTCACACCCTTGCCTCAATAATAACCATATCAGTGCTCAGTTCAGCTGCTGCCTTACTGTTGGTAAAGGTGAAAGTGTCTTCAGAAGAGTAGAAAACAAAATGTTGGGCCTGAGCTTTGTGGAGAATAAAACCAGCATCTATTGGAGCAGTTTGATAGTGACAAATCTCTTTCTCTTGGACACCAGTAGTGAAGTCTGGCCAAGGTTTTATGTGGTCTAGTTAATTACAGTGGAATCTTCCTCTGGGGCTGGGGAAAACAGAAATCTGTCCACACCACACTTAGCAGTCAACAAATGCAAATCTCTTCCTTTTGGAAGCTAGTACAGAACCTGGCCAGGAACACCAAGGTGCCATATACACTACAACTTCTAACTAACAGCTTCCTTTCCCTGACTTGATTATAGAACTAATTCAGACAAGAACAGAGTGATGGGGGACATACCAATTGGCTTTCCTGGAAGAATAATGTATCGAGACCTTGCTTGCTTCAAGATCTTGTTTCTCATCTGGGACATGATCCAATTCCCACTGAAGTCAACAGAAGTTATTCACTGGAGAAAGAATAGTTCTGGGAGAGACTTTGGCTGTTGATTAGAGGGTCCCTGAGCTGGAAGCTGGAGCAGAGGGCAGGCCCGGGTTCCCTACCAGCCACTGAACAGTGGCATTCCCATGGATTGGAGGACTGCTGGAAACGATACCCAGTCAGCCAGTTCCGTGAGACTTTGATGCCATGGAAGGGGGAAGGGAACACCCCAAGTCATGAGGATGAAGCACTGAAACTCCTGGAGCGTGAGAGGGGCCACAGCACAAATGAGAGACGCAAAGAGATGTCAGAACGTGCTGAGCTATTCCCCAGATGCATCCACAAAGAGAACCCTGTGACACCACTCAAGAAAAAGATCTTGGAGTCATTGTGGATAGTTTTCTGCAAAGAGCTGCTCAATGTGCAGCAGCAGTCAAAAAAGCCAATAGAATGTTAAGAACCATCAGGAAAGGGATAGATCATAAACAGAAAATATAAATCCAAGGTACGCCCACATCTTGAATACTGCTTACAGTTCTGGTTGCCCCATCTCAAAAAAAAAATAAATATGAGAATTGGAAAAGGTGCAGAGAAGGGTAATAAAAATGACTAAGGGTATGGAACTGCTTCCAGGCAAGGAGAGATTAAAAAGACTGGGATAGTTCAGCTTATAAAAGAGATGATTAAGGGGGGATATGATAGAGATCTATAAAATCATGACCGGTGTGGAGAAAGTGAATAGGGAAGTGTTATTTACCCCTTCACAGAACACAAGAACTAAGGGTCACCTGACGAAATGAATAGGCAACAGGTTTAAAACAAAAGGAAGTACTTTTTCATGCAACACCCAGCATATGGACCTTGTTGGCAGGGGATGTTGCGAATAGGGTGACCAGATAACAAGTGTGAAAAATTGGGACAGGGCTTGGGGGTGGGTAATAGGCACCTGTAAGGAAAAGCCCTGAATATCGGGACTTTCCCTATAAAATCGGGACATCTGATCACCCTAGTTGTGAAAGCCAAACCTGTAACTGAGTTTTTAAAAAAATAGATAAGTTCATGGAGGATAGGTCTATCAATGACTGTTAGTCAAGATGGTCAGGGATGCAACCCCATATTCCAGGGGTCCCTAAACCTCTGACTGCCAGAAGCTGGGACTGGACAACGGGATGGATCGCTCAAAATTGCCCTGTTCAGTTCATTCCTTCTGAAACATCTGGCACTGGCCACTGTCAGAGAAAGGATACTGGGCTAGATGTACCATTGGTTTGAGCCAGTTTGGCTATTGGTATATTCTGAAGAGGATCTTTCTCTTTCATTAATATTTTTGTTCAACATTTTTGCTTCAGCTTAACTGCTGCAGAAACTCCTAAGTCCTGCTGAGAAGTGGCATTGTCAGTTGTACAAGTGCAAACACATTGCTGTTTGCCAAGCTGTGTCCATGTCACAGGTGTCAGAGTGGTAGCTGTGTTAGTCTGTATCAGCAAAAACAACGAGGAGTCCTTGTGGCACCTTAGAGACTAACAAATGTATTTAGGCATAAGCGTTCGTGGCATAAGCTTCATCATCACAGGTAACTGCTTTCAGTCATTCTTCAGTTAGAAGAAGCCACTGCACTTAGCGATAAGGACATATTTTACAATTCATTGAAGTTTTGGATTATCACTTAACCTTACCTTTGGGTTCCCATAGCCAATAAACAGAATAATTAAGGAGGTGATTGACCAACCTCTATTTAACTTTTCTTCTGAAAGAACCAGCTTTTCCATACCTGGATCTTCAAGGAAAAGCCTTAACCTACCTCTCATCTGGCATGTAGCTGCTTCCCTTTCCATTAGCGAGACAAGGGGGTGGGGGGAGGTCATATCTTTGATGGGACCAACTGGTGTCTGTGAGCTTTGTAGCTTAGACAGAGCTGCTCTTCAGGCCAGTTTTTATTAGCATTAATTCTGCAGTCCAACTGATGTCTGGTTCAGAAACTGCAGTAGAAATGTGTTTGCTATATGTAAACACCCCAGAGATCCAAACTTAAAGGGGGGGGGGGAGAAGGGGAAGAAACTCTTGCACCATTGCAACAGGGTCTAGCTCTCCCTACTGGATACTAGTCCTGCTTTGAGCATTACTGGAGAACATTGGCTAGAACTAACTGGGTTCACTCCTGTGGCATAGGCAGGCCCGGGACAAGGTGGGGGATCCGGCTGGCCGGTGCTGGGGTCAATGTGTTGCTGCCTCCTGAAGCTCTAGCTTTTGCAGAGGACGAGAGGTCCCGCGCTGCTGAGCAGGGCTGCCTGGCGTACTTAACCCTTTAGCTGTCGCTGCACCCGTCCCTGGGCTGGTACTCAGCAGGGCAACGGGGCCTCTGGTCTGCTTGACACCCTCGGTTCCTGTTTCCATTGCTCTGCCCCATGTCACAGCCACCTGCACTGGTACTTGGGTGCTGGCAGGGTCCCCCCATCGCGTGGATGGAGGGGTGTTGGTAGTGGGGGGCCTCAGGCCCCCTCTCAATTAGCCACCAAAAGGAAATGGAAAGGGGCCTTGAGTTCAGTGTTCAGGTGGCTCTTGGTGGGAGGAGGGGTGGTGAAAGGGGTTGGGGTGGGTGCTCAGAGAAGTGACTTTGGATGGAACCTTTCTGTTGAGGGACCCTGATGTAATCTCCTGCATCGTTAGCACTTCCTAAAACTGTACATGGATCTTTATTTGAACACTTGGTCATTTCCCTTCCTCTGGCAATAGATTAAACCCAGCCGGGAGACAGTGAGCACGTTCCGGTTGCTCCCCTCCCACTAAAACCTTGGGGGCTATTGCTAAAATGCTATTTTTGGTGCACAGGATTTTACAGCTCCCTTCTCCTGCACCTGAGCAGAAACTGCTGAACATTAAGGACACAAGCCGCTAAGCACCTGCTTTTACTGTTCTGGGCACTGGCAAATCAAATACTTCTGGGCACTTACTCTTGGTAGGCTGCAGGCAGAAGGAACATGCCTTCCTCCCCACCAGCCTTGCCAGGGCATTCACACAGCTGGGGCTGGGTTTCCCTCCTT